>NC_047117.1:96211246-96226246 GCF_902500255.1 Thalassophryne amazonica | reverse complement strand
CACAGGCTCAGAGTTCTGTTAACGCAGGAAGAAGAGGAAAAGATACTAAAGGCTATTTCTTTAATGACTTCAAAAAAGACTTTTATTTTAACAGCGATTATAATTACTTCATAAACCAATAATTAATGAATAATTAATTATAAACCACTATTTCATTAACCATTAGCGGGACACTCTGTTGTGCAGCAAAGAAGCAACAATCCAGCCTTCAGGGACACTCTGTGTGCAGCTGAAAGGGTCCTGCCTTGTATCATAATCAATATTACATTACTAGATTAAAGTAATCCTCCCATAATTACATTAAAGAGATGGTTATTTTTAAATTGTTTTTAAATCAGGAATTAAAAAATATAAAAGGGCATTCAAATATTAGATGCAAGTGGGAGGGGTAGGGGGTGGGGTTTGAAGGTGGGGCTTGGGAGGGGGAGGGGAGGGAGGGGGGCCATAAATCATGACGTTTTTATGGTATTATTTATGGTTTTATGGCAGTTTTGACAAGTTGTGTCCTTCTTTTCTCTCTGTTGTGGGCTGTGACATCATCGTTCTAGAATAGGACAGACTATGTTGTTATACAAGAATATTGACTCTCCCATGTTTGTTAAAATGAAACGACGATAATTAATAAGTAAATAATCACTTGTAAATGCTAATGCTGAGATGATGGTAGAAGGTGGGATGATGGTCCTGAGAGCTGCTGGAGGTGGATTTGGGGCTGATGGAGGCCTCAGTTTAGGGACCACTGCTCCCCAGTCTGATGAAATTATTCTGTAGCGTTTTTCTGATGGCAGAAGTTCCAGTCGATTGTGGGACCTGCATCTTTTCCACTGCATAGTGTAAAAATCTATGATCGACTCAATCAATCAATCAATCAACTTTTTTCTTATATAGCGCCAAATCACAACAAACAGTTGCCCCAAGGCGCTCTATATTGTAAGGCAAGGCCATACAATAATTATGAAAAACCCCAACGGTCAAAACGACCCCCTATGAGCAAGCACTTGGCCACAGTGGGACTCGTGATGTCTTTTAAAAACAGCCATGAAAGTTTGTTTATCAAAATGATTTCGGTCTGCTTGAACTCTTCCTGCGCCGGCCTGAGCGGGATGTGCGGCCCGAACTCGCTCAAGCCTGGTTCTGATCTTCATCTGGGGCTTAGAAATCCTGCCCCTCTGGTGTTTGATTGGGTCAGGGTCCAAAATGAGCCCAGTTGTGTTTGAATAATTTAAGCAGACGATGTCACAGAAGTGGTCATTGATTGTTTATTGTCCATCACAAAGGCAACATTAAAGCAGTTCCAAAGATCATTAAAGATGATATTCAAGAGACTGTAAATCAGCAAAATGTGCAAATCACAGACATTCATCTGACAGTGAAAGAGTGACAGTGATGTCATAAAGGCATCTGAGAGGACAGCTGTATTTACACCGTTTGAACCGCCACAGGAACAACCCGCCCTCATGAATCTGTGATATAAAAGTGACTCATTTTGTTGTTGATCAGAGAAGCTGATTAGTTTTTGTTTTGTTGTCTCAATGTCACATTTTTTTCATTACTATTGTCATTTTGGTTTCACTTTGATCTCGAATGTTGATGTCTTATGACATAACAAAGGCACAGATTGTTTGGTGACAGCAGGTCGGAGGTCAACGGGGAGCAGTCTGTACGCACCTCACAATTCACAGCTGCTACCTCTTGGTTTTTGGAGTTAATATTATTAGTTTGTTGGCAGAAGTATTCAGTCTGTTTGGTCACATGACCTCCTTTTACAAAATGTAAAACCAGCACGTATAAACCCCCAGCTGACCTAAATATGATCTTTTGTTAATTATTAGAAATGTGCTTCTGCTCTTGGCTCCAAACGTTATTTCAGTGCAACTGGGCCTGGTCTGACCCTTTGACCCTGGTCTGAAAAGCATTGAAAGATCATGCGATACTGTCACAAACACAATATATTTTACATCTTTACTGCGTGGAAAAGGACGCCTGACCGTCTCCGCAGATTTCAAATAGTCACGACAAAATGGTGCCGCCGTGTTGAGATAAAGTGCTGAGTTTATGGCTGTTTGTCAAAACGAGCCGGAGCTCTGCAAAAGTTCTGTTCACTCCAAAAGTGCAACTGTAACAAGAGGAAAAGACTGTGAATGAGTCCTCTGGACTTTTCTGCACAAAAAGTAGAAACGTTGAGCAGGTTTGTGTTTAATTCTCTAAGAGCCCTGAAGGTCCTGACAGTGTTCTGACATCTTTGCTTGTCGTCCGGCTCAGGTGGAAAATCGTGTGCTGGTGCCCTCCACCTTACGGAACCCGATCCCCACTGTCCAAACCCAGCAGATGCTCTTGGATCCTTTCAGGATTTAATCAGCTCAGTTTCACAAACGAACCACCAGAGGTGTTAAAACAGGAGTTAAATTAAATTCACAGATGTGCACATGAACAAAAATCCATCAAACCTTTGACATTCAAATTCCTTCATCATCAGGACCTTCATGGTTCCTGCTGGTTCCTCATTACCATAACCGGCGTCCGGTGTAGTTAATGGGGGCAGCGGGCATCTAACAGAGAAAGCAGCGGCAACGTGTTTAATAAATGTTTCTGGTGGTTCGGTGAGACAGTGCAGAGTGGAACTTACTGTACCGCCGTTCATGACCAGGGCCATCTCAGTGGGCTGGTACACATGACCTCTGATGGAGATGCCGGGACGCAAGCTACTGTGGTAGCTTCCACTTCTGACAGCTGGACAGTGAGTGGGAAAAACAAAGCAGAACACGTCATGAATGGCAGCACAAAACCTCAAGCCAGACCAGGAACTTCCTGGGGGACTGGGGCTTCCCACCAAATTGGTACAGTGACATTTAGGAACTCTGACGGCTCAGGTGGCGTGCCGGGTTGGTGGTGCGCCGGATTGTCTGCTTGCCAAAGGTTCATTATTTTAATGTTCTGAGCTGACAGCTAAAGTGCCCCTGAGCAAGACAATGACCTGCTTAAACATGTAAAGATGGCCATGTGGGTGGGGTCTTACCACCATGTGGGTGGGGTCTCACTGAAACAAGATTGAAGCAACAGTCAGGACCTAACAATGCAATTTCCAATTTCAATTTTCAGTTTATTTTCATTTATGTAGCTCCAAATCACAACAGAGTTGCCTCAAGGCGCTTCACACAAGTAAGGTCTAACCTTACCTCTAATATGCAAATTTTATTCTCATGAAATCAGAGGATTCAGGTTAATTATTGTCACGAACCAGCAACATGATATCAGCATAAATGTGCCGGTCTTCACGTCTCTGCTGACCATTGTCGCCCCCTGGGGGAAAGCTGGCTAAATGCATCACAGGGGACTGAAATAGGTGATGTATTAAAGCACAACAATGAACTGGACTTTCCTTTTTGTAAAATGAACAATTTAATTTTCAGCAGATTGAAAATTTTGTTTTCTATCATCATCATAATAATAGCAATAATAATACGAGCCAAGTGCTGTGCAGCGGCACAAAGCTCGCGCATGGTACACGGAGTCCCAAACAGGAAGTGCCAAATTTTGAGTCCACAGTTAAGAAATGTCAAATGTTGAACAGTTCCTGGCATGGGTGAAGCTGGGTGTCACTGGACCACCTTGAAATCTTATTGGACACCCCAGGTACCACCCCAGATGACTGACATGTCACAGCACCACAGGTCTAGTTGAAAAGAGCCATTTTAAATCTGTGACACATATTGACTGCTAGGCCCCTCCTGTTCAGTAGTTGGTGCTGTGTACCACAAAAAGTTCTAACCCACCTTAGTAGAAGAAGAAAAATCTTGGAGCCATATTTGAACCTGAACACGTTGTCTGAACCGTGGATTCCTAATGACAACAAACTTATATTGGTGAGTAAACAATCATATTTTATACCAGAAATGAGGTCCAGGTTATTAAAAGTGGTATTTCTCCTTTAATTTGGGGGTCTTATATATGCACATGCTTTTCCGGTAAATTTAGACTATTAAAGCAAACAGATAACTGAAACAATCCTTAGAAGGGTAATACAAGCATCAAATTCAGCACAAATACACCTTAGACACAACACTTTTGAAAAAATCGACTGGCCACTTGAATTTTCAACAGGCAGCCAGGTAGGGGTCAATTGAAGACGTACACAGGGGTCAAAATTTAAAAATGCTCCAATCAAATTGAAAGATATTCCACATTATTTATCTGATCATAAAGATTCCAAAAAGGTATAGTTTGGAAGGTCTGTGACTGAATGTTATGGAGTTATGGGGTAAAAACAGCAAGAATGGTGACAAAGGTCAGTTTCAATTTGTACAGGGGTCAAAAGTTAAACTGACTGGAGCATCTTTTAATTTTGACCCCTGTGTAATTCTTCAGTTGACCCCTATCTGGCTGCCTCTTGAAAATTCAAGTGGCCAATCAGTTTTTTTTTTTTTTAAAGAGTTCATGTCTATGGATTATTCGTGCTGAATGTGATGTTTGTGTCACCATTTGCAGGATTTCACTCTAAATATTCTCTTATCTGCTGCTCTATATATGAGATGTAAGATGTTGCTCCTCACTGTTTCTCAATTGACCTCAAAAGTATTGGAACACTTGGTATTTCACACATTTTAATTTGTTTATTCTATTTCAAATATATATATTTTTTATATAAAATTATCTTCCTTAAACTCAAACTGAAAGCAAATCTCTACAACTTGATATAAATGAATTAAAATCCAGTTTCCTGATGAAGTGGTGTAGAGGAGGATTTTCTTCAAAAGAAGACCTGAAAGTTCAGCTACAATTTGACAGAAAGTACATTTGAGATGAAAAACTAGATTTGATGTTTTGGTGAAAGAAACTTTTGTATTTCTTCATAATTGATGTAAATAAAGTCCAAGACATATTCAGTGACTTGGAAATGTTCATGTTTCCATCCCCTGCTGAAAGGTTTTAGCCATGCTAATGCTCCCCTGAAGCATTTACTCAAAATGAAGTCTGAAGGACCTAACTTGTATTGATATGTGAAGTTATATGTCTCACCACAAGTGGGCAATATGACCCCAGGCCATGACCTGGTAATATAAGAGTTGTACACAAGTGAATCCGACAGTTACCAGTAAATGTTCTGACTGATACTCGGTGTGTATGTCTCATCATTACATGGTACCAGGATAAATATCTCGAACTGACGACAAAGATGAACTTTATTCGACAACCTGAAGAGTTAAAGTTGATGGGCAATGTCAATGAGAACTGGAAAGCGTTTAAACAAAGTTTTGAACTTTATTCGCTAGCTATCGGTCTTTGAAACGAGGAAAGGAAGATAGCAGAACTGTTAACAGTGGCAGGGCGAGCTGCATTAGATGTGTACAACACGTTTGTCTTCACGGAAGACGAAAAGGATAAGTTCAATGTTGTGATGAACAAATTTGAGGATTATTGCACACCGAGAAAGAATGAAACGTACGAGAGGTATGTGTTCAGGAACAGGCTTCAGAAAGAGTCAGAATCGATTGAACAGTATGTCACAGACCCACGCCTGAAAAGTCAGTCATGCAACTTCAGAACATTGTGTGATTCAATGATAAGGGACCAAATTGTAATCAGGGTCCAAGACAACAAATTGCGGATGCAATTATTGAACGAGACAGACTTAATGCTAGAGAAGGCAATGCAGACTTGCCAAGCATCTGAGAGTGCAAAGGCACAACTAAAGACTTTCAGCAGCAAAGAAAGTGAGACTGTTGGGGTCGATGCAGTGCAGCGAGCGAAACCGAAAGCAACATCGCATGCAAAGAAAAAGGATGCAAAACCCAGGCAAGAGAGCGGGAACTGTGAAAGGTGTGGAATGCAACACGCGCCGAAACAGTGTCCAGCCTTCGGGAAAGAACCACTTCGCAAAGAGCTGCTTCTCAAAGAAGAGGGTGCAACTCGTGGAGAAGAAGAGCGACAGCGAGGAGGAGCCATTCTTCGTGGATGCAATCGAGGGTGAGAAGAGTGCTTCAAGTGATGAATGGATTGCGTGCTTGGATGTGAATGGCACGGACGTCTCACTGAAGCTCAACACAGCTGCACAGGTAAACATCCAGCCAGTGAAAGACTTTAAGAGACTGAAAAACAAACTGAAAGTAAAAGACAAAAAGATTAATCTGAGAACATATGATGATAAGCCAATACCCACTAAGGGAGTGTGCAGAGTTACACTGTCAAGCAAAGGTCAGAAAGTGAATGCTTTGTTTGTGCTTGTTGAGGGAAATAGGCAAGCAATTTTGGGTTTGAAAACCTGTGATCAGTTAGGTCTGATTAAGAGAGTGAATGTCATTGACACAGACAAGGTGACAGGACGAGAAAACACAGAGGCTACTACAAGTAGGCCCAAAAGCACTGACTGGGTGAAGGAATATAAACAGGTGTTCAAGGGCAAGCCGCCTACCAGGCAAACATAAAAATTAGGCTTAAGGAGAATGCAGAGCCAGTCATACATCCAGCAAGAACAGTGCCAGTAGCTCTTAAAAAGAGGCTGAGGGAAACATTAGACTCACTGATAGCAGAAGGAGTCGTCAGAAAATTTGAAGAGCCTACTGAATGGGTTAACTCCTTGGTTATCATAGAGAAGCCAAATAGAGATCTGAGATTGTGCATAGATCCGAAAGATCTAAATAAGGCGATACAGCGTGAGCACTACATGCTACCAACAAAATCTGACATAACCAGCACAATGAGTGGAGCAAGCTATTTCACGAAACTAGATGCCTCATCTGGGTTTTACCAAATAGTGCTTGATGAGGAAAGCTCTATATTGTGCACATTCAATATGCTATTCGGAAGGCATTGCTTTCTACGATTGACGTTTGGGATTAGCTCAGCCCCTGAGGTTTTTCATAGAACCGTGCAGCAACTGTTCGATGGAATAGAAGGGGTAGGAGTCTTTATCGATGACATGGTAGTCTGGGGAAAAACAAAAGCGGAGCATGATGAGAGATTGGCCAGAGTTCCCACACAGGCGCAAAAATCAGGTTTGAAACTGAATAAGAGTAAGTGCCAATTTGGGGTGCAGGATTTTACGTACCTTGGTGAGACGTTATCTGGGGCAGGCGTGCACCCAGATCTGGAAAAAGTGTGCGGGCTATAGCAGAGCTGCCAGTACCACAGGACAAAAATGAATTACAGAGAGCCTTAGGGCAAGTGAATTACTTGGGGAAATTTATCCCAAATCTATCAGCTAACACAAGAGCTCTCAGAAGCTTGTTAGAGACCACCGCGCACCATGACAAGCGCAGAAAGAAATTACGCACAAATAGAGAAGGAGACTCTAGGCGCAGTGTTTGGATGTGAGAAGTTTCATGAATACGTGTATGGACGATCAGTAATACTAGAAACCGATCACAAACCACTGATAGCTATCTCACAGAAGCCACTGGGTGACGCACCACCGCGCATCCAGCATCTAATGTTAAGACTACAGAAATATGACCTGACATTTGAGTTTACACCAGGCAAGCACTTAGTTGTAGCCGATGCGCTGAGTAGGGCTAGCTTCCAATAGCACGACAGAAGAAGCTGTGCAAATCCATGTCGACTCTATTAGGGTACACATGCCAGTGTCAGATGCAAAATGGGCAGAGATAGTGGAAGAAACACAAAAGGATGAGAAACTAAAAAGAGTAATGGAACAGATACATCAAACAGGACAGGTTAAGCTTGACAAGCCTTACCAACACTTTAAAGGTGAACTGTCTGTGTTAGATGGGGTTCTGTTAAAGGGTACAAAGATAGTGATACCTACCTCCATGAGAGCTGAAATGGTCAAATTAGTGCATGAGGGGCATTTGGGTATTGAGAAGTGCAAAAGACGTGCACGTGATGTGTTGTATTGGCCTAGCATGCACAAGGACATTGAGGCATATGTGCAGCGCTGTGAGACCTGCCAGCGACACAGATACCAGCAGCCAAAGGAGCCTATGAGGCCCCATGACAAGCCTCAGGAGCCGTGGAAAAAAGTGGGCATGGATCTATTCCAGTTAAAGGGCAAGGACCATCTGTTAGTCATTCAAACTACCCTGAGTTTGTAGGGTTGAGTGACACAACAGCAGAACTGGTGGTTGCACATACAAAGACTATGTTTGCACGCCATGGAATCCCATTGACTGTTGTAAGCGATAACGGGCCACAATTCATGAGCCAGTGCTTCAAAGACTTTGCAGACACATATGGGTTCAAACATGTGACCGCAAGCCCTCTGTACCCACAGTCCAATGGGTTAGCAGAGAAAGAAGTACAAATTGTGAAGCGCATCTTGAAAAAGGCTGCAGACAATGCAGAAGACCCTCATCTGGCAATTCTGAATTACCGAGCATCACCACTGGAGAATGGACTTTCACCAGCAGAAATGCTCATGAACCGGAAACTCAGGACGCGACTTCCATCAGCTTCTCATCACATGGAAAAGAGAGATGTGAGGCGTGATGAGAAGCAAACTGAACTGTACAACAGAACAGCACAGCTTCTGAGACCACTTGCACATGAGGACATAGTGCGAGTGAGATGTGATGGAGAATGGAGGCCGCTGGCTAAAGTGGTCAAAGAAACAACTCCCAGATTCTACAAAGTCATCCCAGAGCACGGGAAAACAATGAAGCGAAACCAACGTCGCTTACTGAAAGTGTCTCAGACAGAAATGAGAGTCATGGACAGTGACACAAGTGACATGCCAATTCCAAGCCAGACAGAACAACCAGAAATGGCAGACAATCAGAACTTAGAGACAGACGGGAACGAACAGATCGAGGTGACACAGAGTAGAAGCTCACAAAGACAAACTGTGAGGCCAAAGAGATTGATTGAGGAAATGTAGTGAAGTGCACTGAGACAAATGTATAAAAAAAAAATATGTTGAGTTGTAAACAGAGAAATTGTTGAAGTTATGATTCAATGTACAAGGTTGACACAGAGGTATGTAAATCCATGAAGAAATGGATTTTATTTTGTTGAATGAAACTTAAGAAACAGTATACAAAGAGATATGAAGTCAAGCAATGGATTTCTTTTGAAATGATGTCAACAGTCATAAGTTTATAGTTTGGACATCTTTACTTGAAAAAAGGGAGATGTATTGATATGTGAAGTTATATGTTTCACCACAAGTGGGCAGTATGACCCCAGGCCATGACCTGGTAATCAAATCAAACCAAATCAGTTTTATTTATATAGCGCCAAATCACAACAGTTGCCCCAAGGCGCTTTATATTGTAAGGCAAAAGCCATACAATAATTACAGAAAAACCCCAACGGTCAAAACGACCACCTGTGAGCAAGCACTTGGCGACAGTAGGAAGGAAAAACTCCCTTTTAACAGGAAGAAACCTCCAGCAGAACCAGGCTCAGGGAGGGGCAGTCTTCTGCTGGGACTGGTTGGGGCTGAGGGAGAGAACCAGGAAAAAGACATGCTGTGGAAGAGAGCAGAGATCAATCACTAATGATTAAATGCAGAGTGGTGCATACAGAGCAAAAAGAGAAAGAAACACTCAGTGCATCATGGGAACCCCCCAGCAGTCTAAGTCTATAGCAGCATAACTAAGGGATGGTTCAGGGTCACCTGATCCAGCCCTAACTATAAGCTTTAGCAAAAAGGAAAGTTTTAAGCCTAATCTTAAAAGTAGAGAGGGTGTCTGTCTCCCTGATCTGAATTGGGAGCTGGTTCCACAGGAGAGGAGCCTGAAAGCTGAAGGCTCTGCCTCCCATTCTACTCTTACAAACCCTAGGAACTACAAGTAAGCCTGCAGTCTGAGAGCGAAGCGCTCTATTGGGGTGATTTGGTACTATGAGGTCCCTAAGATAAGATGGGACCTGATTATTCAAAACCTTATAAGTAAGAAGAAGAATTTTAAATTCTATTCTAGAATTAACAGGAAGACAATGAAGAGAGGCCAATATGGGTGAGATATGCTCTCTCCTTCTAGTCCCCGTTAGTACTCTAGCTGCAGCATTTTGAATTAACTGAAGGCTTTTCAGGGAACTTTTAGGACAACCTGATAATAATGAATTACAATAGTCCAGCCTAGAGGAAATAAATGCATGAATTAGTTTTTCAGCATCACTCTGAGACAAGACCTTTCTAATTTTAGAGATATTGCGCAAATGCAAAAAAGCAGTCCTACATATTTGCTTAATATGCACATTGAAGGACATATCCTGATCAAAAATGACTCCAAGTTTTCTCACAGTATTACTGGAGGTCAGGGTAATGCCATCCAGAGTAAGGATCTGGTTAGACACCATGTTTCTAAGATTTGTGGGGCCAAGTACAATAACTTCAGTTTTATCTGAATTTAAAAGCAGGAAATTAGAGGTCATCCATGTCTTTATGTCTGTAAGACAATCCTGCAGTTTAACTAATTGGTGTGTGTCCTCTGGCTTCATGTTTAGATAAAGCTGGGTATCATCTGCGTAACAATGAAAATTTAAGCAATGCTTTCTAATAATACTGCCTAAGGGAAGCATGTATAAAGTGAATAAAATTGGTCCTAGCACAGAACCTTGCGGAACTCCATAATTAACCTTAGTCTGTGAAGAAGACTCCCCATTTACATGAACAAATTGTAATCTATTAGATAAATATGATTCAAACCACTGCAGCGCAGTGCCTTTAATACCTATGGCATGCTCTAATCTCTGTAATAAATTTTATGGTCAACAGTATCAAAAGCTGCAATGAGGATGAGCACAGAGATGAGTCCACTGTCTGAGGCCATAAGAAGATCATTTGTAAGGATTCAAGGATTCAATTCAAGGATTCAAAAGAATTTTATTGCCATATGCACATAGGAACATGTTCCCTGCACAATGAATTGTGTCTACTGCATTTAACCCATCCTAATTGCCAGTTAGGAGCAGAGGTCGCCTTTAGGTGCCCGGGGGCCAGCTCCAGATGTACATCCCTGCCTAGGTCAACAGCAGGGCTGAGCAAACCATGACCGGCCTCATGACAACAGATGACACACACATAACACACAACATACATAAGCCGGCCCGGTACATGAACACATATTAAAAGCACACACAAGGTAAAACTAGGGAGAGAAAAACCTTCATAGCTGCTGCGTTAAACCACACAGCAGCAATGAAGGTAAAAAAAACGCATCAGCACAAAAAAAACAATGATCACACACACAGACGAGAGACGATGAGACGATGAGACGATGACCGAGATTTGAAAAGTCCAGTTATCAGACAGAACACTCCGGAGGCAGCCTTTAGGCGCCATCAACAGCCTTGTTTGTCCATCCTGGAGGGAAAAGGGGCCCAGCCATGAACAGTCCACTGTCCACAGTCAACGTCAGAGCTGGAGAAGGTAAGGGCGGGGGGAGACCAGGGAGTGAGGCTTAGGTGCTGTTCTTCTTCAGGAGGTTTTTATCACAGTGGCCTTGAAGTGCAGCTGTGTTTTAGGAAGCCGAATGAATATCCAGATTAGCAGACGCCTGAAAGATTCCACAGTCTGAAACAGAGTGGCTTTCAATACATCTGAATATAGGAGAGGAGATGTGGTCATTACTGATGATCAAAGCGGTTTTCCAGTGCAGCCATCCTCCCAGAGATGGTTTCCAATGTGCGGTTAACACCTGCCGACTGAGCTGACACTGCCCTTCCAGTCGAATCAATCATGTGGGGCAGCCTGGACGAGCCAATTATTGCCGCTTCCACCTTCTTAATTTTCTGGTAAACCAGCGCTATGCCCGCTCCACACAGCAGAAAGCCGGTCACCACCGAGCCAAATATATACACATCTTCGACGTCCTCCACAGACAGCGTGTAAAGGCACATGACTTGCCATTTCCTCCAACTGTCCATCACGTAGCCCATCACATGCATCCCGGTAGAACAGGTCGGGTCCTCTGCCCCCGAGTGTCTTGTAGAAAAAATAGTGTTAATTGCGTTCAGAGACCACTTTAACAGATCCACTTTTGCCATTTTCCAGAAGAGCAAAGCTGGCAGCCTCACAGACAACACGCCACAGAAGCAGGAAAGATAGGGAGGGAGGGAGAGAGGAAAAATGCGTCCGTCTTGGCCGAGAGCAAGGAGGCAAAAAAAACCTTCACTAATGCTGTTTCTGTACTATGATGAATTCTGAAACCTGACTGAAACTCTTCAAATAGACCATTCCTCTGCAGATGATCAATTTCTGAGAGAAAAGGAAGGTTGGAGATTGGCCTATAATTAGCTAAGATAGCTGGATCAAGTGATGGCTTTTTAAGTAATGGTTTAATTACTGCCACCTTAAAAGCCTGTGGTACATAGCCAACTAATAAAGATAGATTGATCATATTTAAGATCGAAGCATTAATTAATGGTAGGCTTCCTTGAGCAGCCTGGTAGGATTGGGATGGTTATGAATAATTTTTCTCTAATAGTTAAAATTTTATTAGCAAAGAAAGTCATGAAGACATTACTAGTTAAAGTTAAAGGAATACTCAGCTCAATAGAGCTCTGACTCTTTGTCAGCCTGGCTACAGTGCTGAAAAGAAACCTGGGGTTGTTCTTATTTTCTTCAATTAGTGATGAGTAGTAAGGTGTCCTAGCTTTACGGAGGGCTTTTTTTAATAGAGCAACAGACTCTTTTTCCAGGCTAAGTGAAGATCTTCTAAATTAGTGAGACGCCATTTCCTCTCCAGCTTACGGGTTATTTGCTTTAAGCTGCGAGTTTGTGGGTTATACCACAGAGTCAGGCACTTCTGATTTAAGGCTCTCTTTTTCAGAGGACCTACAGCATACAAAGTTGTGCTCAATGAGGATGTAAAGCTATTGACGAGATAATCTATCTCACTCACAGAGTTTAGGTAGCTACTCTGCACTGTGTTGGTATATGGCGTTGGAGAACATAAAGAAGGAATCATATCCTTAAACCTAGTTACAGCGCTTTCTGAAAGACTTCTACTGTAATGAAACGTATTCCCCACTGCTGGGTAGTCCATTAAAGTAAATGTAAATGTTATTAAGAAATGATCAGACAGAAGGGGGTTTTCAGGGAATACTGTTAAGTCTTCAGTTTCTATGCCATATGTCAGAACAAGATCTAAAGTGCGGTTAAAGTGGTGGGTGGACTCATTTACATTTTGAGTGAAGCCAATTGAGTCTAATAATAGATTAAATGCAGTGTTGAGGCTGTCATTCTCAGCATCTATGTGGATGTTAAAATCGCCCACTATAATTATCTTATCTGAGCTAAGCACTAAGTCAGACAAAAGGTCTGAAAATTCACAGAGAAACTCACAGTAACGACCAGGTGGACGATAGATAATAACAAATAAAACTGGTTTTTGGGACTTCCAATTTGGATGGACAAGACTAAGAGTCAAGCTTTCAAATGAATTAAAGCTCTGTCTGGGTTTTTGATTAATTAATAAGCTGGAATGGAGGATTGCTGCTAATCCTCCGCCTCGGCCCGTGCTACGAGCATTCTGGCAGTAAGTGTGACTCGGGGGTGTTGACTCATTTAAACTAACATATTCATCCTGCTGTAACCAGGTTTCTGTAAGGCAGAATAAATCAATATGTTGATCAATTATTATATCATTTACTAACAGGGACTTAGAAGAGAGAGACCTAATGTTTACTAGACCACATTTAACTGTTTTAGTCTGTGGTGCAGTTGAAGGTGCTATATTATTTTTTTGGATTCTTAAACTGGATTAAACAAAATTAATTTAAAAAGCCCACCTTTTTAATGATACTGCTTCTTTTGTAAAATAAAAAAAATACAGTGTTCCCTCGTTTATCGCGGGAGTTACGTTCTAAAAATAACCCGCGATAGACAAAATCCGCGAAGTAGTCAGTGCTATTTTGTACAATTATTATAGACGTTTTAAGGCTGTAAAACCCCTCACTACACACTTTATACACTTTTCTCAAACAGGCATTAACATTTTCTCACTTTTCTCTCGTGTGTAAACACTCTCAAAAACTTCAAATCTTAGTAGAAAAATAAGACCAACCTGTTTTCAGGCCCAAACATTTGTTTGAGAAATAAAAATAGAACATTTTCCTATAAATAATTATGATGGCTTTTAGAACTAACAAATTTAATTTTAACGATCAACCTACGAGGTTGGACACATATGAAATTATTAATAGTGACTGACCAGTATTTCACAGTTCCTCTGATCGCGCCTCTTCGTTGTGGCACCGCACCGCTGTCGCGTCTTTTTCCACTGAGTCACACCTCGGTGCAGGTGTCTTTTTCCGAGTGAAGAACACAGTTATGGGTAGTTGTTGGCGCTCTTTTTTCTTCTGGGCAAGAAGATTCTTATAAACAGACACACAGAACACAATGCGCGTACTCTCCCTTCACGGTGCCGCGACCGGCCTGCTTCACGAGGATGCAGAACACAATGCGCTGTAAACAAAAAAAAAGCATGCAAAATTGGACTAAAAAAATCCACAAAACTGCGAGGCCGCGAAAGGTGAACCGTAACTGTCAGGTTTCTATTCTGCTCTGGCTCTGACGCGAGTGCGTCGGTATCTCCTCCCCCACTTATGCCAGAGATTGACTCGGACCCAATTAATGCACTATTTTTTCCTCCATCTCTGTCAGGGTCAAGCTGGGGTCTCGTTGGCCTCCCCCAGTCTGCCTAATGCTGCACTTAAGTGCTGCAACACGTTTTTTGGTGGCCAGCTTTAAATCGGACCACTTTTTCTTGACCTAAATGGAAAGAATTCTTAATCAATTAGCAGGCATAAGCTTTTAACTGTGGGTGCATAAAAGACTGATTCAAAATCATTAGCATAGGTTAAGTCAAAAAATTCTTCAAACCTCAGCCGGAGTCCGTTCCTCTGCGGCAACGCTGTGGACCGCCTCCGTTACACTCATCCACACGGCATTTTTATGAGCTCCTTTGACTCCACTTTTCAGACTGCCAAAAAGTACAAGTTTGTTTTTCTCCACCTCCGATGTTAGGATGCCGATTTCCATCCCAGTGCTTCTTCTGTCCATGTTGAGCTCAGGGGGCGAGGCCTCCAAACCATGAATAT
>NC_047117.1:96203746-96206246 GCF_902500255.1 Thalassophryne amazonica | reverse complement strand
TGGAGCGCCGAGCAGAGTCCGACACGGACCGAAGTTTGAGCAGTAACAGGACACAGAGAATCAGAGAGGCCAGACCGCCACTGCAGGCCACAGCCTCCAGAACCACACCCCAGACAGACTCCAGGTCACACAGGACTCTGTACGGAGGGTCCACGTGCACGCCGCAGCCCCGAGGGGGAGGAGAGGAAGGCTGAGACAGGGCGGACCCACTCAGGGACAGCAGACTGAGGATGATCACGGTCAGGGCCATCTCAGAGACACAGCGGCTTTAAGGGCCAGGTGGACGAAAGAGGAAACGGGCGGAATGCTGGAAGATAAAAGACACGAAATGTTCAGAGCCATCAGGATGAATTCAAGTAAAAATGATAATCTCAGAATAAAAAACAAATTGTTCAACATGAACATGAATGAAGAATAAATAAACAACTAATTTGAACTGTAAGAAAATCAGGGACATCTGTCCAGGAGAATTTCAGACTTTAAATAAAAAGAGTTTTAAGGAAAAAAATCTGCACACTTCAGGTCTGTGCAAAATAGCTTTACTGAAGCTGCAAGCTTTCGGTCTGTGAGACCTTCATCAGGCAGAGTGCATGTGAAAATTGAATTTGAAATCAAATCAAATCAAATCATTTTTATTTATATAGCGCCAAATCACAACAACAGTTGCCCCAAGGTGCTTTATACTGCAAGGCAAAAGCCATACAATAATTACAGAAAAACCCCAACGGTCAAAACGACCCCCTGTGAGCAAGCACTTGACGACAGTGGGAAGGAAAAACTCCCTTTTAACAGGAAGAAACCTCCAGCAGAACCAGGCTCAGGGACGGGCAGTCTTTTGCTGGGACTGGTTGGGGCTGAGGGAGAGAACCAGGAAAAAGACATGCTGTGGAGGGGAGCAGAGATCAATCACTAATGATTAAATGCAGAGTGGTGCATACAGAGCAAAAAGAGAAAGAAACAGTGCATCATGGGAACCCCCCAGCAGTCTAAGTCTATAGCAGCATAACTAAGGGATGGTTCAGGGTCACCTGATCCAGCCCTAACTATAAGCTTTAGCAAAAAGGAAAGTTTTAAGCCTAATCTTAAAAGTAGAGAGGGTGTCTGTCTCCCTGATCTGAATTGGGAGCTGGTTCCACAGGAGAGGAGCATGAAAGCTGAAGGCTCTGCCTCCCATTCTACTCTTACAAACCCTAGGAACTACAAGTAAGCCTGCAGTCTGAGAGCGAAGCGCTCTATTGGGGTGATATGGTACTATGAGGTCCCTAAGATAAGATGGGACCTGATTATTCAAAACCTTATAAGTAAGAAGAAGAATTTTAAATTCTATTCTAGAATTAACAGGAAGCCAATGAAGAGAGGCCAATATGGGTGAGATATGCTCTCTCCTTCTAGTCCCTGTCAGTACTCTAGCTGCTGTTGGGAAGGTGTCGTAGCACGGACCCACAACAGGGGGCGCAAATGAACGGACAATGAGTAAGCCAAAAGGTAACAATTTAATGTTGTGACAACACACAACGTAACACACAGAATTTGTAAAGTCAATTAACACCAGGTGACGTGTGGGTAGGCTCGAAGATAGAAGACCCCGACGAGAGAGAGGCCGCGTCCCACACGGCCTCCACCACCAACGGTCTGAAGAACACCGGAGCCGCCAAGTCCCGAGTCCCCAGGTGACCTCTGTCTTCGGCTGTCGACCCTGGTACTGCTGGCAAAAAGCAGAGACAAGATGAATGAGTGTAAGTCCTTACACTCAGTGGTCCACAGTCTGTACACAGTCAGGAGGAGAACCTCCACCTCCGAATCACACACTCGTGCAGCTCTTGTCTAACCACTTATCTGTTCAGAGAGTGTGGCGCAGTCGTCGTCGTCACGCCACACGCTGAAGTCCCGGATAAGGCAACGTCCACAAGAATAAGCCTGCAAGTGAGATCTGGTTTAGTACACACAAAGTGTCAGATAGCAGAGAAAATACCTCTCGGTAGTCGATTTCTCGGCGGGGAGGTGGAGTTGCAGTCCGGCTTAAGTACTGGTGTAGATGAGTGACAGCTGGTGTGATGAGTGACAGCTGTCACTTCCTCTGGGTCTGGCGCCCTCTCGTGCTTGGAGCCCGCACTCCAAGCAGGGCGCCCTCTGGTGGTAGTGGGCCAGCAGTACCTCCTCTTCAGCGGCCCACACAACAGGACCCCCCCCTCAACGGGCGCCTCCTGGCGCCCGACCTGGCTTGCCCGGGTGTCGTCTGTAGAAATCGGCCAAGAGGGCCGGGTCCAGGATGAAGCTCCTCTTCACCCAGGAGCGTTCTTCAGGTCCATACCCCTCCCAGTCCACCAGATATTGGAACCCCCGGCCCTTACGACGGACGTCCAGGAGCCTGCGGACCGTCCAAGCAGGCTCCCCATCGATGAGCCGGGCAGGAGGCGGCGTGGGTCCAGGTGTACAGAGGGGCGAGGTGTGGTGCGGTTTGATACGGGACACGTGGAAGACAGGGTGGATCCGCAGCGAA
>NC_047117.1:96120047-96203646 GCF_902500255.1 Thalassophryne amazonica | reverse complement strand
ACACACTGACAACCACACACTGACACAAATGCACACACACTGACACAGACACATACTGACACACTGACACAAATGCACACACACGGACACAAATGCACACACACACACTGACACACACAGACACAAATGCACACAGACATGGACACACATGCACACACACTGAAACACACACACACACACTGACACACACACACTGACACACATATACTGACACACACACACCCACTAACACAGACACACACTGATGCAGACACACACTGACAAAAACACACGCTGACATACATACATACATACACACACAGACACTGACACAAACACACACACACACACACACTGACACATACACACACACTGACACAAAGACACACACCCATACTGATACACCCACGCACAAACACACAGACACACACATACACATTAACACACGCACACATACGCACCCACTAACACAGACACACACTGATGGAGACACACACACTGACACACACATACACTGACACACTCACACTGACAGACACTCACACACACTGACACACAAATACGCACTGACACACACACAGACACAAATGCACACACTGACACACACACACTGACACAAATGCACACACACTGACACAGACACACTCTGACAAAAATGCACACAGACACCGACACAAATGCACACACACTGAAAACACTGACACACACACACAGACACACATACACTGACACACACATACACACTGACACAGACACACTCTGACACACACACACACTGACACACACACACTGACACAAATGCACACACAAGGGCACAAATGCACACACACACTGACACACACAGACACAAATGCACACACACTGAAACATGCAGACACACACTGAAACAAGCACACACACACACTGACAAACACACACACATACACACGCACAAACACACACACACACTGACATACACACACACACTGACGCAGACACACACACTGACTCAGACACACACACAGTGACACAGACACACACTCTGACACACATACTGACACACACACACACACTGAAACAGATACAAATGCACACACTGACACAAATGCACACACACTGACACAGACACAAATGCACACACTGACAACCACACACTGACACAAATGCACACACACTGACACAGACACATACTGACACACTGACACAAATGCACACACACGGACACAAATGCACACACACACACTGACACACACATACTGACACAGACACACACATACACACATGCACCTTGAAACAGAAATACATAAACACACAGACACACTTAATGATGCACGCACACATACACACGCTGATACAGAAACACACATGCAGATAATGATACACGCACACTGATACACACACAGTGATGCACACATACACACAGACACACACAGTGACAGACACGACATGCTCAGTTCAGTTCACCCATACACACACAATGATGTGCGCACACATGCATATACACACTGACACACAGACACACATCCGCACACACTGATACACACACACAGACGCACATTGATACAGAAACACATAAACACACATTGACACACACACACACACACACTGATACACTCACTGACACACACGCGCGCACACTGACAAAAAACACACACTGACACACACACTGACAGACACACACACAGTGACACAGACACACTGACAGACACAGACTGACACACACACACACTGACATACACACACACACACTGATACACCCACTTACACACACACACACACACTGACACAGACACACACATATACATTAACACATGCACACACACACACACACACACTGAAACAGACACACACAGACACTGACACAGACACACAAACACACACACTGACAGACACACACACACATACACATTAACACACGCACACATACACACCCACTAACACGGACACACACTGATGGAGACACACACACTGACACAGACACACACACTGACACACACATACACTGACACACTCACACTGACACTGACACAAACACACACACATACACTGACACACTCACACTGACACAGACACTCACACACACACACACTGACACAAATGCACACACACTGACACAGACACACTCTGACACAAATGCACACAGACACCGACACAAATGCACACACACTGAAACACACTGACACACACAAACAGACACACATACACTGACACACACATACACACTGACACAGACACACTCTGACACACACACACACACACACTGACACACACACGGACACAAATGCACACACACTGAAACATGCAGACACACACTGACACAAGCACACACACACACTGACACAAACACACACACACATACACATGCACAAACACACACACACACTGACATACACACACACACTGACGCAGACACACACACTGACTCAGACACACACACACAGTGACACAGACACACACTCTGACACACACACTGACACACACACACACAGACACAAACACACACACATACACACGCACAAACACACACACACACACTGACATACACACACACACTGACGCAGACACACACACTGACTCAGACACACACACACAGTGACACAGACACACACTCTGACACACACACTGACACACACACACACACTGACACAGATACAAATGCACACACTGACACAAATGCACACACACTGACACAGACACATGCACACACACTGACACACACACACACACAGACACTGACACAAACACACACTGACACAAGCACACGCTGATACGAACACACACACTGACACACACATACACTGACACAGACACACACTGACACAGACACACACACTGACACAAACACACACACTGACACACACACACACATACACATTAACACACGCACACATACCCACTAACACAGACACACACTGACATGCACACACTGACACAGACACACATGCTGACACAGACACACATACTGACACAAACACAACACTGACACACACACACTGACACAGACACACATACTGACACAAACACAACACTGACACACACACACTGACACACACAAACACACACACACACACACACACACTGATACACTCACTGACACACACGCGCGCACACTGACACATACACACACACACACACACACACACACACACACACACACACACACACTGACTCAGACACACACACAGTGACACAGACACACTGACAGACACACACTGACATATACACACTGACACAGACACAGACTGACACACACACACTGACATACACACACACACACTGATACACCCACTTACACACACACACACACACACACACACACACACACACACACACACACACACACACACACACACACACACACACACACAGACACTGACACAGACACACAAACACACATACACACACACTGAAACAGACACACACAGACACTGACACAGACACACAAACACACTGAAACACACACACACAGACATGCACACACACAAACACTGACACAGACATGCACACACTGACACACATGCACACACACTGACACAGACACAAATGCACACACTGACAACCACACACTGACACAAATGCACACACACTGACACAGACACATACTGACACACTGACACAAATGCACACACACGGACACAAATGCACACACACACACTGACACACACATACTGACACAGACACACACATACACACATGCACCTTGAAACAGAAATACATAAACACACAGACACACTTAATGATGCACGCACACATACACACACACGCTGATACAGAAACACACATGCAGATAATGATACACGCACACTGATACACACACAGTGATGCACACATACACACAGACACACACAGTGACAGACACAATGACATGCTCAGTTCAGTTCACCCATACACACACAATGATGTGCGCACACATGCATATACACACTGACACACAGACACACATCTGCACACACTGATACACACACACAGACACACATTGATACAGAAACACTGATACACGTACAAACTGATACACACATGCATGCACACACACAATGACGCACGCCCTCATACCGACACACAGACACACATCCACACACACAGACACACACACAGAAGTGCTGTTTTGAGCACTGTGCAGTGGTTTCCATGGTAACCAGATGCAGCGTGGGCAGAGGACACTGTGGGCTTTGACAATTCGACTTTCAGCAACCAAAGGCACAAACCACATTTTAGTCCAAACTCACCTCAATTTGTCGATTGTTTACCGACTGTATTTTTCAAACATGAGTTCAAAGTGAAAAAATGTTTTTGTGACTCCAAGTAATAAAATCATCCACACTGGGGAGAAAAAAAAAATCCGTTTTGTTGGACGTCTCTGTGTCAAAATGCTGCTGCAGCCTCAGGAGAGATGCCCACAAGCTCAACAGTGGCGCCGCTGCCTCACACAGCCACACAGTCCGGTGTTTGCGCGTGTTCGGTGCTCAGCGTCGTCGTGCCGTCTGCGCCGCTCTGCCTTTGTCTCTGCTGCACTCACAGTCTGCGGAGGTGTGAAGAGACGTAATCCAGCTTTACTTGGCTTCACCCACACATGGAACTTGTGGTTTTGCTGTCCAACAGGAGGACAGCAAAACCACAAGTTCTCTCCTCTGTCATCAAGTGGGACAAGGACTTGGACTGAGCTGTGTTGTGGGCACACAGAGAGTCTGAGGTCACAAGGTCATCCTCACAGACGATGATACATAACTCTTTGAAGACATCCTGAAACTCCTTTAGCTTTTCTATTAGTGAAGTAAGACCCTTCGGCTGCTCCCTTGTTTTCACTCGGGGTCACCACAGCAGATCCCAGGTGGATCTGCATGTTGAATTGGCACAAGTTTTACACCAGATGTCCTTCCTGACGCAACTCCACAGTACATGGAGAAATGTGGTGGGGGTGGGGTTTGAACCGGGAACCTGCCATGCTGAAACCAAAGCTGGTCACCATGAAAATCAGATAAGTAACTGATGGCTTCCACCTCATCCTGTGTCATCTCAGCCAGGTAACGAGCCAATGATGGTTCTTTGAGGACGTCCAAGAATGAAGAAGGAATAATGCTGTTGTTTTGTGAGGAACCAAGACTCCTGACCCACAGGAAGTGACTGCAGAGCGGCTGTGGCAGGGCACATGCTCATATTTTTGTTCCAGGTGAGCTCAGTCCAGCTGTTGGTTGTTATGATAATGAGGCGGAGACCACGTTGTTGTTGTTGGGGTTTTTTTTGTTTTTTTTTTGTAGTTCATTTATTGTTTTCATGAGTCTTTTCAGGAAATGACTGAGTCATCATTTTCATTTCACTGCATTTATTTATTTATTTTATTTTCTACAAGATTCCACATTTTACATGTTCACATAAAGAAAATTAAATGCTCCAAACACATTCCACTGTGTGACGGTCCAGTTTGCCGACTGCCATGTGGACGTGTGTCAGTCCTCCTGCTGAAGATCCAGGGCCCTCATCTACAAACCCTGTGTAACCACTGGGAGTGGAGAGCAGGCTTGTGCACGCACATGCACTTCCATGATCATCGAGATTTACACAGGAGAATCTTATTTATACAATTTTATAAATGTGTGTGCGTGTCGGAGTTCGTGCACACACGGTTTGAGTGTTTCAGTGGCGATTCCACACACAGAGTTTCTACACGAGGGCCCTGGATTGGCTGTGACTGTGGAGCTGCTTCACATTCGTTTGTGGATGTGGAGGACCGCCTTGCAGTTAGGACAGCTGTGCTCCACGTCCTTGCAAGCGTCTACACAGAACGGGATCAAACAGCAAGGCCAGATCCTGGTGGGTAGGACAGGAACATGGTGAGCATTCCATTGTGGGTCAGACCGGGTCTGTGTGTGCAGGGTTCTACTCACAGAAAGATTCCCAGCCCCCCGCAGATGAGCCACGTGAGCAGACCGTTCTTGTACTGGACAGTGGTGACAACAGTGTTCTGGCAGTGAGGACACTTCATCTGTCCTGGAGCATCAGTTGGCAGCTGCTGGACCACCACCATCTGGCTGACTGTGGATGATACATACCCACTGATGACAAGATCCCACAGTGTTGGTGAGACCTTGGTTCTGTTGGTACTCACCGGGCTGCACAATCTGAGGCTGCACAATCTGAGGCTGCTGCATGCTGTACTGAGAAGCAGGCTGCTGAACTACTGGAGACAAAGCAAAGTCAACAGGAAAAGCCCAGATTATTTTATGCTATTTTACTGTCCACTTGTTGTAGGAATCTTTATGCACCTCACGTGGGTTAAATCATGTTTCTCCTGAAGAGCTCAGAAGCTCCTGATAACTGCTACCTTCTTGCCTGTACTGGACTCCGACGACGTTGTGTATATGTGTGCCTCATCCACTTGTCTGCAGTCCCTGACCCCACTCTCTCACTGTGCTCATCACTGGTTGTAGCTGCCTCACCCTCCACTGTGACTTGTCTGCCAAAGCTGGCATGCCCTCTTTGACTGACAGGTACACACTGGATGACTCTGGTTTGCAAGACTCTCACTGCGTTCATTCCGATTTATTTATCCAGTTTACTTCGGAGATCTGAAAGCCGTTATACTCTGCATTCGAACCTCGTGTCCACATTGAAACAGGAAAGAAAGCTTTTAATTTTTCTGCTCCCTCTGATTGGAACGTCCTCCAATCTGAACTAAAACTGTCTGGGTTGATCACCTTGAATGCCTTCTGTTCTATTTTAAGAGACTGGAAATGGAATGCTTTTGCACAGTGCCTGTGTTTTTAAATTTTAAACTGTTTTAACATATATATTGTTATAATGACCATGTTGATTGTTTTATCTGTAAATTGCTTGTATTTTATTTGTTTTTAATTAGAACGTGTGCTGCTGCCTTCCGTGGGCAGGTCACCCTTGTAAAAGAGGTTTCAATTTCAATGGGCTTTTTATCTGGTTGGATAAAGGATAAATATATAGAGATACATAAATATACAGAGATTAGCCCTCTGCTGGAAGACCACAGGGCTGCGCTGTCTGTGGACTTTAAGCCTGATTTTCAAAGTTTGTTGTCAAAGCTGGACAGTGTCCAATCTGCAGTGTGTGACCACGGTTTATGCATTAATTCTCTTGAATCCGAGTACACTGATTTTGATCAACGTTTGGACCAAATCAAGGTTGAATACTCTGCACCCCAAACAGACAACAAGTGGTTAAAATCCAAGATGGCAGACGTGGAGGGATGCAGCAGATGAAGAATGTTTGGATTGTGGGTTTACCTGAAGCTATTGATGGTCACTGCCTACTATCTGCATTGTTACAGGTAAAATGGACTGATCATAGCTGTTGTTGCTTCTGCCCTTTCATTGGTCAGATTGAGATAAGACACTTTGTTTTGTGTTCAGTGCCTTCTCATAATTAATACCTTTTTCATCATTAGTTCCCCCCACCGTAATACCTTTGTTGATTGAGCACAATGACTCTGACTCTGCCGAAAATGTTCCTGTGATCTTTGAAGAAGGGGGGACTTTGAGCCAGATAATTCGTACTGAGTTGCCCTGCCTGTTTCACCTGCTTACACAATACTGCCCTCTTATGGGAACTCAGTGTGACTACAATTACTGTTTGTTCATAATGTTTTGTACATTTTGTTTACGCTGGCTGTTTAGGCTGTATATATATATATATATATATATATATAATAATCAACTCAGCCGTTCTGTGCCATACGCACACGTTTTTTGCAGCAGAGCTTTTTGCAGTCGTTAACGTTTTGTACACTTGCAGCTTGTAGCCGAGTTTGTGGAATTTGGAGGAGTTGGCGTCTCCACTCTTCACTTCAGACTTGATTAAGTGATTCATAAGGCACTGCACATACTCTGTGTTCCTGTGTTTGGAGGTGGAGGTTTTTCCCTCAGGAAGGAACTGTATTTTTTGCTGACTGTTTGCTGGGTGTACACACACCCACCCTTAACCTGTGTCTGTTCCTGCCAGCAGTACCGGATCTGACAGCTGGAAGCAGTGGCCACCTGGAGACTCAGGACTTGGCGGCTCTGGTGTGTTGCAGGTCTCTGTTGGGGTGGAACCTCGTGCGTCCCAACTCTTCTCTGGATAGACGTCTCCTACCCTCGGGCCTGCCCACGCGTCACCTTTTGTGTAGATTGATTGACAGACTAAAAGCATATTTGGTGGTTGTGCACATTTGCAGAATAAATTGTTATTTATTCGGACTTCCTATTGGCCGTTCATTTACGTCCCCTGTCATGGGTCCGTGTACTTCACTTTCCCAACAAATTGCTGATCCAAACAACCAATGATTTATAAAGGAAAATCACGGAAATCATCAGGGGGGCACAAACTTTTATATACAACTATATGTAAAAGTTTGAAAGACCCACAACATATATATATATATATATGTATATATATATATATATATATATATATATATATATATACAGTGAGGAAAATAAGTATTTGAACACACTGCGATTTTGCAAGTTCTCCCACTTAGAAATCATGGAGGGTCTGAAATTTTCATCTTAGGTGCATGTCCACTGTGAGAGACATAATCTAAAAAAAAAAATCTGGAAATCACAATGTATGATTTTTTTAATAATTTATTTGTATGTTACTGCTGCAAATAAGTATTTGAACACCTGTGAAAATCAGTGTTAATATTTGGTACAGTAGCCTTTGTTTGCAATTACAGAGGTCAAATGTTTCCTGTAGTTTTTCACCAGGTTTTCACACACTGCAGCAGGGATTTTGGTCCACTCCTCCATACAGATCTTCTCTAGATCTTTCAGGTTTGGAGTTTCAGCTCCCTCCAAAGATTTTCTACTGAGTTCAGGTCTAGAGACTGGTCAGGCCACTCCAGGACCTTGAAATGCTTCTTACGGAGCCCCTCCTTAGTTGCCCTGGCTGTGTGTTTGGGGTCATTGTCATGCTGGAAGACCCAGCCATGACCCATCTTCAATGATCTTACTGAGGGAAGGAGGTTGTTTGCCAAAATCTTGCAATACGTGACCCCATCCATCCTCCCTTCAATACGGTGCAGTCGTCCTGTCCCTTTGCAGAAAAGCACCCCCAGAGTATGATGTTTCCACCCCCATGCTTCATGGTTGGGATGGTTTTCTTGGGGTTGTTCTCATCCTCTAAACATGGTAAGTGGATTTGATTCCAGAAAGCTCTATTCTGGTCTCATCTGACCACATGACCTTCTCCCATGCCTCCTCTGGATCATCCAGATGGTCACTGGTGAACTTCAAACAGGCCTGGACATGTGCTGGCTTGAGCAGGGGGACCTTGCTGCCCTGCAGGATTTTAAACCATGATAGCATCATGTGTTACTAATGTAATCTTGACTGTGGTCCCAGCTCTCTTCAGGTCACTGACCAGGTCCTCCTGTGAGATCTTGCATGGAATCCCAGACCGAGGGAGATTGACAGTCATCTTGTGTTTCTTCCACTTTCTAATAAATAATCATAACAGTTGTTGTCTTCTACCAAGCTGCTTGCCTGTTGTCCTGTAGTCCATCCCAGCCTTGTGCAGGTTTACAGTTTTGTCCCTGGTGTCCTTAGACAGCTCTTTGGTCTTGGCTATGGTGGACAGGTTGGAGTGTGATTGATTATGTGGACAGGCGTCTTTTATACAGGTAACAAGTTCAAACAGGTGCAATTAATGCAGGTAAAGAGTGCAGAATAAGAGGGCTTCTTAAAGAAAAATTAACAGGTCTGTGTGAGAGAATTCATGCTGGTTGGTAGGTGTTCAAATACTTATTTTCCTCACTGTATATATACAGTGGTCCCTCACTATAACGCGGTTCACCTTTCACGGCCTCACAGTTTCGCGGATTTATTTTAGTGCAATTTTGCGTGCTTCTTCTTTTTTTTTAACAGCGCATCGTGTTCTGCGTCCTTATCAGGCGGGCCAGTCGGCATCACTGCGATTGCTCTCACTGCCTCCGATGGGCTTACCGAGTGTGCGGGCTCGGTAAATGCCGCAGCGGGCCACTTACACCGCCCCTTTCTCTGCTGTGCGGAGCTGTGCCAACTCTGGCAACAGGTCCAGAGACTCCGCTTGCATTTTTGATGCAGAAAAATCTGCACACCCGCTGCATGGTTTCGGTAACCGCAGCCACAGAGCTCCATGGCCATGACTTGGATTCTTTGCGGGTCCTGCATCCATACCCCCGGAAGCAGTGAGCGAAGGGAGAGCACGCGCATTGTGTTCTGCGTGTGTCTGTTCATAATCTTCTTGTCCAGAAGAAAAAAGAGAGTGTTTACACAGTAGAGCAAAGTGAGAAAATGTTAATGCCTGTTTGAGAAAAGTGTATAAAGTGTGTAGTGAGGGGTTTTACAGCCTTAAAACATCTATAATAATTGTAAAAAATAACGCTGACTACTTCGCGGATTTCACTTATCGTGGGTTATTTTTAGAACGTAACTCCCGCGATAAACGAGGGAACACTGTGTGTGTATGTATATATGTATATATATATATATATATATATATATATATATATATATATATATATATATATATATATATATATATATATATATAGGTTAATGTGCTTGGTTTCAGTGCAAAAGGTTCTGGGTTCAAATCCCACCCCTGCCACATTTCTCCATGTAATGTGGAGTTGTATCAGGAAGGGCATCCGGCGTAAAACTTGTGCCAATTCAACATGCAGATCCACCTTGGATTTGCTGTGGCGACCCCGAGTGCAAACAAGGGAGCAGCTGAAGAGACTTACCTACGCTTCGCCGATTTTGGAAAAAAAAAAATTGTTGTTGTTCTTTACATTGAGACCTTTATCGTCTGAGGTTACCTGTTTGGGGTGGGGGTGGGGGGTGGGGGGGTCTGGTTTTTATAATGTCATGACAAACGGTGTAAAAATGGGTTTGAAGCTGCCCACTTGTGGAAAAAAGTGTGCAGAAAGGACAGCCTTATCTTCATAATTAACTGGTTCATTTAATGGAGACAATAAATCACATTTGATTTCACTGGCATGAGAACATTTCAGTTGAAATTTTCTTTTGACCCACAGATGAAGACCAAAAATTAGGGAGAAAAAAGGCAAAAACTATACTCAACAAAAATATAAACGCAACACTTTTGGTTTTGCTCCCATTTTGTATGAGATGAACTCAAAGATCTAAAACTTTTTCCACATATACAATATTACCATTTCTCTCAAATATTGTTCACAAACCAGTCTAAATCTGTGATAGTGAGCACTTCTCCTTTGTTGAGATAATCCATCCCACCTCACAGGTGTGCCATACCAAGATGCTGATTAGACACCATGATTAGTGCACAGGTGTGCCTTAGACTGCCCACAATAAAAGGCCACTCTGAAAGGTGCAGTTTTATCACACAGCACAATGCCACAGATATCGCAAGATTTGAAGGAGCGTGCAATTGGCATGCTGACAGCAGGAATGTCAACCAGAACTGTTGCTCGTGTATTGAATGTTCATTTCTCTACCATAAGCCGTCTCCAAAGGTGTTTCAGAGAATTTGGCAGTACATCCAACCAGCCTCACAACCGCAGACCACGTGTAACCACACCAGCCCAGGACCTCCACATCCAGCATGTTCACCTCCAAGATCGTCTGAGACCAGCCACTCGGACAGCTGCTGGAACAATCGGTTTGCATAACCAAAGAACTTCTGCACAAACTGTCAGAAACCGTCTCAGGGAAGCTCATCTGCATGCTCGTCTTCCTCATCGGGGTCTCGACCTGACTCCAGTTCGTCGTCGTAACCGATTTGAGTGGGCAAATGCTCACATTCGCTGCCGTTTGGCACATTGGAGAGGTGTTCTCTTCACGGATGATGCGAAGGAGATGTGTTGCACTGCATGAGGCAAATGGTGGTCACACCAGATACTGACTGGTAACCCCCCCAATAAAACAAAACTGCACCTTTCAGAGTGGCCTTTTATTGTGGGCAGTCTAAGGCACACCTGTGCACTAATCATGGTGTCTAATCAGCATCTTGATATGGCACACCTGTGAGGTGGGATGGATTATCTCAGCAAAGGAGAAGTCCTCACTATCACAGATTTAGACTGGTTTGTGAACAGTATTTGAGGGAAATGGTAATATTGTGTATGTGGAAAAAGTTTTAGATCGTTGAGTTAATCTCATACAAAATGGGAGCAAAACCAAAAGTGTTGCGTTTATATTTTTGTTGAGTATACATGATCAGATTTCTGTCAAACCTAAAACATTAGCAGCTTAATTATTTGCACATTTAGCCTAATATTTACAAACATCAAGCTTAATAAAGGAGCTAATTGTTCCTCCCTGATTAGACAGATTATTAAAGCGTCTAATGACAGACATTCAGCATGTGAGGGCGTATTTGTTCAAATCTGCAGGTCATGGATGATTTGGCTCGGAGGGAGTGTTGCCCGGGGAGTAATTCATTGTAGAACCGCCACTGCATATCCACCTTATTCCTGAGGGCGCTGCTGTAGAAACGATTATGGGTGTGACTTCCTGTTCGACACTGGAAGTAGCAGTGAGCCATTGTGTTCTAGCGGCTTTCGTTTCCCGGGCTGGTTTATTTTAAAGTTTATTATTTTCTTTTCTAAATGATGATCAGCTCCCGTAGCATTTAAAAATGTCCTTGCACAACTCAGTAACATGTTGCATTGTTCGCGGTTGTACTAACAACCAGACGAAGTTAAATCTGCAGCCACAACAGCAATGAACGTGCAGCCGGACTGAGAGTTTCCACCGCTGACCGAGAGATGAGGAACCCACAAGGAAGAGGCTGAAAAAACTCAACTTGAAAAGACCACCTCAAACATTACATGTGTGCTCTTTTCACTTTGGCGGAAAGTCCACAGAGGAAAGTCTTAGACTGTAGGTGGGATATAACAGACCACCGGAGAAACTAACGAGGACTGACAGCAGTGTCACCAAAATAACAGGTTGATTTCATGTCTGGATCATGTGATGCCCAGTGGTGTAAAGTCCCACCTGTTCAAAAGGGTCCACTATCACATGTGAAATGTGTCCACCAGGACCATCAGGACCAACAGGACCACCAGGACCATCAGGACCAACACGACCATCAGGACCATCAGGACCAACAGGACCACCAGGACCAACAGGACCATCAGGACCATCAGGACCAACACGACCATCAGGACCATCAGGACCACCAGGACCATCAGGACCATCAGGACCATCAGGACCAACAGGACCATCAGGACCACCAGGACCAACAGGACCACCAGGACCAACAGGACCAACAGGACCATCAGGACCACCAGGACCATCAGGACCACCAGGACCAACAGGACCACCACGCCCTGTAGCTGACTGCATCTTAGAGAGGGACACAGACTCCCGTCTGTATGCAGAATTTCAAACACTTCACCATCAATGCTGGTTGTGGATGAAATTATAAAGACTTTGATGAAACTGAGACAAAACTTTGTCAAGGCTGATTTGGCACACAGATTTAAAATATCACAGGTCAGCAGCACAGTGGGACTGAGGGTGGACATTATGTGTGAACACATGAAGGATCTCACTGTGTGGTTGTTTCATGAAACAATTACAACAACTTTGCCAAAAGCTTTTAAAGAGCACGTTGCTACACAACTTGTGTAACTGACTGCACAGAGACACTTTTCCAAAAGACAAAATCCTGGATTCAAGGAGTGAGTCATACAGACACTATTATGCAAATAGCACAGTTCAGTATTTAGGGGCTGTTTCTCCCTCTGGAATAATCAGCTTTATTTCTGATGCTTATGGTGCAGAACACAGAGGTTTTGTTTTTAATTTGGAACATCTATTAAAATGTATTGAAAACACTGTTTTCCTTGTAACAATAAAAAATAAAGAACTGAAAGTGTCTTATTTCCATACGTCTTTATTTTCCTTCACACGGCGCTCTTTTGTTGTCTGACTCATGACACCTGATAAGTGATGACTGTATTTGAAGAGATTCAGATATTTGGGGCAGAGCAGAACCTTCTTTGCAACAGATTCATCCAGTAATGTTGGAAGCAGCAGGTGTCCAGATGACCAGGCACATCAGTGTAAACTGGACCTGCAGGGATGTTTTTTTTTTTTTCATTTATTTATTTTAGTTTATTTTAATGAAGGCTCACATGCATTCTGTCACATTAGTTCAGAGATTATAATGAACTAAAGTTACCCACCTGAAGATCTGTGCTGCCTGAACACCTGCTGTTTGTGTTTCACCTGATGGAGAAACTCAAACTCAGGCTCAGGCTCGGTGATCTTCTGCTGGTCTCTACGTCTGCCTGAAGGTAAATAAATTGTGTCCAAAGACCTCTTTTAACAGAACCAGACAAACCTTATTACTGTGCAGGTCCTGATGCGCTTCAGAGCTTTTCAGATTGTTCACTGTCTCCTCGTCCGGAGCGAGAACTAAGAAAGGAGCTAAAAATGCTCCCGTATGTTATCTTAGGCCACGTCTTCATGCCGTCCTTCCGCCTCTCTGTATTTGTCGACAGCAGCATTGTAATGTCTTGTTTGAGCCGTGACAGCTGCTGTTTATGTCTCTAAGCCTCTAAGTGAAAGTGAATTCGCGCGAACAGTTAACATGTAAAAAATGCCGGTTCGGGTTCTTAATGAAAGTCTAACCCATAATTCACGCAAAGCCTCATGGGAACTCGGAATAAGGTGGATGTTATTTGCAGTTCTGTGGTGAGTTTTATGGGTCATGTGGCTTTGGAACACCACAAAAGTGTTCAGTCAGTTTTCGCAGAACATGAGTCACATTTGTCACAGCCAGACAGGTGGTCACCATGGAAACATGCTCAGCATCACCAGTGTTTATGAGAAAAGTGCCAAAATAAAGAAATAAAATAAGAAGTCCAACAATTAGAAGGTAGTAAGTCCTCCATGGAAGTGGAGGCCCATTGGTGTCAAGCAGATGAGAGTCTACAACACCCCACTGGGTGGGACGGCAGTCAATCAATCAATCAATCAATCAATTTTTTTTATATAGCGCCAAATCACAACAAACAGTTGCCCCAAGGCGCTTTATATTGTAAGGCAAGGCCATACAATAATTATGTAAAACCCCAACGGTCAAAACGACCCCCTGTGAGCAAGCACTTGGCTACAGTGGGAAGGAAAAACTCCCTTTTAACAGGAAGAAACCTCCAGCAGAACCAGGCTCAGGGAGGGGCAGTCTTCTGCTGGGACTGGTTGGGGCTGAGGGAGAGAACCAGGAAAAAGACATGCTGTGGAGGGGAGCAGAGATCAATCACTAATGATTAAATGCAGAGTGGTGCATACAGAGCAAAAAGAGAAAGAAACAGTGCATCATGGGAACCCCCCAGCAGTCTACGTCTATAGCAGCATAACTAAGGGATGGTTCAGGGTCACTTGATCCAGCCCTAACTATAAGCTTTAGCAAAAAGGAAAGTTTTAAGCCTAATCTTAAAAGTAGAGAGGGTGTCCGTCTCCCTGATCTGAATTGGGAGCTGGTTCCACAGGAGAGGAGCCTGAAAGCTGAAGGCTCTGCCTCCCATTCTACTCTTACAAACCCTAGGAACTACAAGTAAGCCTGCAGTCTGAGAGCGAAGCGCTCTATTGGGGTGATATGGTACTACGAGGTCCCTAAGATAAGATGGGACCTGATTATTCAAAACCTTATAAGTAAGAAGAAGAATTTTAAATTCTATTCTAGAATTAACAGGAAGCCAATGAAGAGAGGCCAATATGGGTGAGATATGCTCTCTCCTTCTAGTCCCCGTCAGTACTCTAGCTGCAGCATTTTGAATTAACTGAAGGCTTTTTAGGGAACTTTTAGGACAACCTGATAATAATGAATTACAATAGTCCAGCCTAGAGGAAATAAATGCATGAATTCGTTTTTCAGCATCACTCTGAGACAAGACCTTTCTGATTTTAGAGATATTGCGTAAATGCAAAAAAGCAGTCCTACATATTTGTTTAATATGCGCTTTGAATGACATATCCTGATCAAAAATGACTCCAAGATTTCTCACAGTATTACTAGAGGTCAGGGTAATGCCATCCAGAGTAAGGATCTGGTTAGACACCATGTTTCTAAGATTTGTGGGGCCAAGTACAATAACTTCAGTTTTATCTGAGTTTAAAAGCAGGAAATTAGAGGTCATCCATGTCTTTATGTCTGTAAGACAATCCTGCAGTTTAGCTAATTGGTGTGTGTCCTCTGGCTTCATGGATAGATAAAGCTGGGTATCATCTGCGTAACAATGAAAATTTAAGCAATACCGTCTAATAATACTGCCTAAGGGAAACATGTATAAAGTGAATAAAATTGGTCCTAGCACAGAACCTTGTGGAACTCCATAATTAACCTTAGTCTGTGAAGAAGATTCCCCATTTACATGAACAAATTGTAATCTATTAGATAAATATGATTAAACCACCGCAGCACAGTGCCTTTAATACCTATGGCATGCTCTAATCTCTGTAATAAAATTTTATGGTCAACAGTATCAAAAGCAGCACTGAGGTCTAACAGAACAAGCACAGAGATGAGTCCACTGTCTGAGGCCATAAGAAGATCATTTGTAACCTTCACTAATGCTGTTTCTGTACTATGATGAATTCTAAAACCTGACTGAAAAGACCAATACGATCCCAGGAGTCACTCACAATAATGAAGAAATCTTGAGCCTTTCCAGGACAGTTACTGTGTGCATGTAGTCCAGTTTAATAGTCAAATAGAATAAACACGTGGATAAAACTGTTTGTGTGTCATTCTTAAATGACAAACACAGCTATGTAGTTTGGGTTCATAGCCAAGTGGTTAAGTGTGCCTGTCTCCAGTGTGGCAGGTTCCTGGTTCAAACCAAACCGCTGTCCATTGTCCATGTAATATGGAGTTGTGTAAGGAAGGGCATCCAGTTAGGGTCCCTTGGTTTATTCCCTGTTATGTTTTATGTTGCCATTTTGTTTTCTTTGTTACTATTTTCTTTGGCCGTTCATTCTGTTCTAGTTTTCTTTAGTCAGTTGTGTTTTCATTTTTTGTTCATTCATTTATCACTTGTTTATCTAGTTCCCCTCATTTGTAATATTTGTTGTGCTGTGATGTCAGGATTTGTTTTCTGTTCTTGTTTAGTCACTGCTTTTTCTTATGGTTTGTTTTACCGCCTTGTTTTGTCAAGTAAGTTTCTGTTTAATTTAGTTTTAGTATTTATCTCTATTTTCTCATGTAGTTTCCATTAGGTTATCACTTGTTTATTTTGCTCTTGTCACCAGTTTAGTTTTGCTTTAGTATTCATGCTCCATGTTTCCCGATCAGTTCTCATGTCATTTCTTTTGCTCTCATGTTGCTGCCTGCTTCTAGTATCATAGTTATATTCTGTGTTAGCTTGGTTCATAGTTCCGTTTTCCCTCACACCCATTCGATTATGTTCTCACATCACATCTCTGCACCTGCCTCATCACTTCACTTTGTGCACTCTCTTCCTCCCCATCTTGCACAGTGTTTAATCTTTGTTCACTAGCCATGCCCCCATTTCTAGATTGTTGCTCACATGCACCTTGTTAACTCCTGTCCTATTTAACCTCCTCCCAGCCACCACTTCCCTGCCAGTTATGTAGTCCTTCGTACACATCCTAGCTCTTGTTTCCTGTCCTGTTTTGCCTTTTCTCGACAGACAATGTGGATTCTGATGATGAAGGAGATGATGCCTTTTTTGTTCTGGACAAGGAACCAGAGCAGGTGGATCCACCGACATGCACACAGATCTCCACAGCTTCTGTTTGCAGTTTCTCCAGGACTCAGGCGCTATGAGCTCCATCCCAGCTCCGAGTCCTTGAACTCAAAGATGCAGACACACACTGCTCCAGCTGTGGCTCCAGGTGCGTTTTGTTTAAAGTGTCGAGATCAACGTTAGCTTTGGTTTCATTTACTTCCTCTTTCATCACTTTTGCACTCTTGCTTCACAGGCTATTTGGTGATAAAGTTCTTTCATCCACCTTTGCTCAACAAATTGTGACTTTTTTTCACTTGTTTCCCATCATTCAGGAATCATCATATGCCATGAGACTGGGCTTTTACTCGGTGATAGCATACTCGCAGGGCACTTGGAAAAGGCGGGGCCATTCGTGCAGAAGTGGTTGCCTGCTCTTTACTCTCATGCTGGCTGTGCGAATGGCCCCGCCTTTTCCAAGTGCCCTGCGAGTGGTGTTGGATGTACATGGGTGGCACCTGGAGTCTGGCATTTGCTGACAGTCAGTCGCTGGTGTGAAGGTTGCCTCGATCGTGCCATTCAGCCAGGGTTCGACATGACCGATGATTTTGTGCAGCTCCTCAGCCGTGGCATGATGTCTGACCTGCGTATGACATGCTGTGCGAATGCTGCAAGCACAATCAGATGGCAGTGCGACCTCATCTTGCCCCCATTTGAATGGGTTTCCTGTGTGAGTGGCATGTGAATGTAGAGTGCATGTGCTGTGCCTGAATGGATGTGATGACTGCTGTAGGAGGTGATTTTCCACAAGCGCAATTCAAATCCTCCTTCGTGCACCAGTCTGCCTCAATTGTGTTATGTGTGAAGGGGCCCTAAAACCTGTGCCAAGTCAACATGCAGATCCACCTCAGGTCTGCTGTGGCGGAAACAAGGGAGAAGCCAAAGGGACTTATTTACAAAGTAAAGTCATCAGAGGGAGTTTTTCTTACCACTGTCACCTGTGTGCTTCCTCTAGGGTTAGTAAGGTTGGACCTTACCTGTGTGAAGCGCATTGAGGCAATTTTCTTGTGCTATATAAAATGAAATTATATTAAACTGAAAGTTTGTGCAGTCTGGAGCTTGGTCACTCGGGAGGAGCTCAGAGTCGAGCCGCTGCTCCTCCACGTCGAAAGGAGTCAGTTGAGGTGGCTCGGGCATCTTTTCCGGATGCCCCCTGGACGCCTCGCTGGAGAGGTGTTCCGGGCACGTCCCACTGGGAGGAAGCCCCGGGGAAGACCCAGGACACGCTGGAGGGACTACATCTCTCGGCTGGCTTGGGAACGCCTTGGGGTTCCCCCGGAGGAGCTGGGGGAGGTGTGTGTGGATCGGGAGGTCTGGGCGGCTTTGCTTGAGCTGCTGCCCCCGCGACCCGACTCCGGATAAAGCGGAAGAAAATGGATGGATGGATGAAAGTTTGTGCAACTAAATGCAACCTGAAAGTTTTGTTTTGTCAACTTCAGGAACCATGCAGTTAAATTAACCTGCTTTTCTGAATTTGGTTATTAGTTCATTCAAAAGATCATTTTTATCTGAAACAAACTGTTGCTAGTTGTAAAGTTGAGTCAACTTATCCTCAAAGAGGAGAACAAGTCAGCCAATTATCAGCCCTGATTATTGGTTTGGTTATCGACTGAACCTTTGAACCAGGTTTCATGATCATTGACATTCAGAGATTGTGGCTCCACCCCCCTTTTTGAAGTTGACCCCACGGTCTCGGCTTCTTTTGTGGATTCTGAGTATTTACTCTGTAGAATCTTACTGACAGTCCAACAAAAGCAACTATAACAACAAACATTCTGGGCTAAATGCAATTAACATCAAAACTAGAAAGTAAGAAATGTTTCAAATCAACAAGTCTACACTGTCCTCTTGGCCTTCAGGAGTTTGATACTTTACTTACCATAGCTGGTGCCAGGTTGAACCGGGACACTGTAGTTCACAGGGGGTCCAGGATACGGGGGAACTGGAGGACTTCCTTTGTCCATGTGATCGCACCACAAAGAGTAAGTAAAAAATGACACTAAGGAGGCCTCTAGATCAAAGAACAGTCCAGATCAACTCCCAAAGGTCTTCTGGTTCAGGCTGAAAGCTGGAATCTTGACTGTCAGCTTTTATGTGGGGTTGTGAAATGTTGTAGTTGGGAATGTCGAAACAACCGTCATGTGAAAAACAGGTTTGGTTACATTTCACTGGATGACAGGTGTGAACAGTGATTCAGCTGAAATCCATTTACAGGCAGGAACAACTTTTACTTTCAGCTGAAACAAATGATTTCAAAACATTCCACTCAAATAAAGCTGAAAACAAATCAATATCAATGATTGATCAGCAGGAGTCAGCACTGAAACCACATCACATCAGTGTGAACAGTAAAACTGAATTTATATAGCTCTTTTCCATCTATAGCAGAAGTGCAAAGTGCTTTATAATGATGCTTCCAGATTCACCCATTCACACAGACACACACACCGATGTCAGGGTGCTGCCGTGCAAGGCACCACTACACACCGGGAGCAACTCGGGGATAAAGGACCTTGCCCAAGGGCCCTTAGTGATTGTCCGGCCAGACTAGGGTTTGAACCGAGGATCCTCTGGTCTGAAACCAGACACTTAACCAAAGACCATCACCTCGGCAAAGAACACCAACTAACCTGCTTCTGAATACCCAGTATGGGTTAAAGATCAGTCAGTACATACTGTATGACTATCAGCCAACTGCTACCACAGCATGGACGCCAACTGAGCCAGTAAACTGACACGGATGTTCACATATTGACTCAAACCTGTATATGCAGCAGAAATTTCTATTATTCAACACACACACACTCCTGTGGGTCACTGCTCACTCGCTGGTTCAGTCCCTCACTTGTTCTTCCAGTTGGATGGGATCTTGAGGTTGTGCTTGGGGAGGTGTGGCCGTGACACACTGTTGAATGCTTTTGTCAGGTCAGTGAAGGTACAGCAGTTGCTGTTACTCCCTTTTCTTGCAATAGGAATCTGCAGTCTCGTTTGAACCCTGCATGATATTGTGGGATTTGACTGCTTAGGGGGACCTCAGCTCCGGTGTGCAATAAGTTACACACAGCATATGTTCACACAGATAAATGGTGTACTGTTTTGTTTTCGGCTGCAATCACCAAAGCAGTTGCGAAAAGTTCTTTTTTTTTTTGTTTGTTTTTTTCCCAGTGGAGAAAAGGCCATTCAGATGGGAGACGTCATGCCAGTAAGTGTTACGCAGCTAACCAGAGTAGCTGCGTTCTCTTGCTTGCAAAACCGCCTCAACACGTTTGAGCTCCAGGTCATGAACAAAACAGCAACACATGTCCACTTTCCTACTGCATCATCACTTTTTCTTTGCCTTTTCACTTTGTTTGCGTGTAATTTGCCCAAAAAACCCATTGAAAATGCTGTGGTCGGTCCCCCGGGAGTAGAGAATGTCAGGGTGTGAGGTTGCTCTGTTTTGCTTTCTTTTGTCTTTATCTGTTTGGTTGCTCTCCTGTTTGTCTATTCCTCTGTGTGATCTTTTTCTGTGTCTCTCTTGGTGGTGGGTGTTTCTCTGCTTTCTGGACCACGCCCCCGTTCTGGGCTCCTCCACGCACACCTGCTGTCAATCTGCTGCTTATCACCGGGATGTATATATACAGCTCATTTTGCTCTGTTTCTTTGCCAGATTGATGCGCCGTGTGCCTTCTCTCCAGCTCTCGGTTCTGTATTCCTTTGTTCTGCCTGCCTCATCGTGTTCTCGACCTCCAGCCCATTTATTCCGACCACGTTTAAGCCTGATGTTTTTTGTACTGCTGCTGTGTTTTTTGGACTGCCTTCCCATGTACCGAACTCTGCTGTTTTCTTCATTAAAGTCTTTTAACCAGAGCTACCTGAGTGAGGCTCGCATTTGTGTCCAAACCAAACATCCTGTCAGAGAAAGTACATCATACACAGTAAAATCACCAGTGTTAAATTAACACTGACAGTGTGCATATGGTCCCACTCTGACCAGAGTAGGACATATGTACACTGACAATGTTAATTTAACACGGTTGGTATTACACAGGTGATTTTACTGTGTATGTCCCATATTTTACCCCTTTAGTACCCGCCCTCAAACGAGACCGTGGTGGCTCCTTGCTCCTCTTGATGAATGAGAAGCCACTCTGGCTTTCAGGAAGGATGTTTTCTGCTTGTGGTCTCAGATGGTTGTTGGCAATCTGCACTAGAACTTCTCCTGTGGTGAACAGTAAAGAGATTCCGCAATGATTTCTGCAGTCAGACTTGTCTCCTTTCTGCTTGACAATCATTGAGTCTTTTACATCTGCTGGTATTTTTTCTTGACTCCAGATATTAATGATGAGTTGGTGCAGTTGACATTGGAGGAAGAGACGTCCTTCTTTAAAGACATTAAGGGGAATGTTGTCTCGACTGGTGCTTAGTTGTTTTTCAAGCCTTTAGAGAGATTCAAGAGAGATTGAAAACTTTTATTGTCATATGCACAGTAACGAAACACGCTTCCCTGTACGATGAAATTCTTACTTTGCTGCCCACACTGGATGCCCAGATATGATTAGACACCATGATTAGTGCACAGGTGTGCCTTAGACTGCCCACAATAAAAGGCCACTCTGAAAGGTGCAGTTTTATCACACAGCACAATGCCACAGATGTCGCAAGATTTGAGGGAGCGTGCAATTGGCATGCTGACAGCAGGAATGTCAACCAGAGCTGTTGCTCGTGTATTGAATGTTCATTTCTCTACCATAAGCCGTCTCCAAAGGCGTTTCAGAGAATGTGGCAGTACATCCAACCAGCCTCACAACCGCAGACCACGTGTAACCACACCAGCCCAGGACCTCCACATCCAGCATGTTCACCTCCAAGATCGTCTGAGACCAGCCACTCGGACAGCTGCTGAAACAATCGGTTTGCATAACCAAAGAATTTCTGCACAAACTGTCAGAAACCGTCTCAGGGAAGCTCATCTGCATGCTCGTCGTCCTCATCGGGGTCTCGACCTGACTCCAGTTCGTCGTCGTAACCGACTTGAGTGGGCAAATGCTCACATTCGCTGGCGTTTGGCACGTTGGAGAGGTGTTCTCTTCACGGATGAATCCCGGTTCACACTGTCCAGGGCAGATGGCAGACAGCTTGTGTGGCGTCGTGTGGGTGAGCGGTTTTCTGATGTCAATGTTGTGGATCGAGTGGCCCATGGTGGCGGTGAGGTTATGGTATGGGCAGGCGTCTGTTATGGACGAAGAACACAGGTGCATTTTATTGATGGCATTTTGAATGCACAGAGATACCGTGACGAGATCCTGAGGCCCATTGTTGTGCCATACATCCAAGAACATCACCTCATGTTGCAGCAGGATAATGCACGGCCCCATGTTGCAAGGATCTGTACACAATTCTTGGAAGCTGAAAATGTCCCAGTTCTTGCATGGCCGGCATACTCACCGGACATGTCACCCATTGAGCATGTTTGGGATGCTCTGGACCTGCGTATACGACAGCGTGTACCAGTTCCTGCCAATATCCAGCAACTTCGCACAGCCATTGAAGAGGAGTGGACCAACATTCCACAGGCCACAATTGACAACCTGATCAACTCTGTGCGAAGGAGATGTGTTGCACTGCATGAGGCAAATGGTGGTCACGCCAGATACTGACTGGTATCCCCCCCAATAAAACAAAACTGCACCTTTCAGAGTGGCCTTTTATTGTGGGCAGTCTAAGGCACACCTGTGCACTAATCATGGTGTCTAATCAGCATCTTGATATGGCACACCTGTGAGGTGGGATGGATTATCTCAGCAAAGGAGAAGTGCTCACTATCACATGTGTATGTGGAAAAAGTTTTAGATCTTTGAGTTCATCTCATACAAAATGGCAGCAAAACCAAAAGTGTTGCATTTATATTTTTGTTGAGTGTAAGATACAGGCTGAGACACAGGCTGAGACATGGGCTAGGACACGGCTGAAGCATGGGTCGAAACACGAGATATGGGTTGAGACACGAGCTATGGGCTGAGACACAGGCTGAGACCTGAGACACGGATTGAGACACGAGATACAGGCTGAGACACGGGCTGAGATATGGGCTAAGACATGAGGTACGGGCTGAGACACAGGCTGACACATGGGCTGAGACACAACCTACGGGCTGAGACACAGGCCGAGACATGGGCTGAGACATGAGATATGGGCTGAGATGGCTGAGACCTGGGTCGAAACATGAGATATGGGCTGAGACACAGGCTGAGACATGAGATATGGGCTGAGACACAGGCTGAGACATGAGATATGGGCTGAGACACAGGCTGAGACCTGAGACAAGGGCTGAGACACAAGATACGGGCCGAGACACAGGCCGAGACATGAGACACAGGCTGAGACACAAGATACGGGCCAAGACACAGGCTGAGACATGAGATATGGGCTGAGACAAGGGCTGAGATACAGGCTGAGACATGGGCGGAGACACAAGACACAGGTTGAGACATGGGCTGAGATACGGGCTGAGACACGAGATATGTGCTGAGACACAGGCTGAGACACAGGCCGGGACACGGGTTGAGACACAGGCTGAGACATAAGAAATGGGCTGAGACACGGGCTGAGACACAAGACATGGGCTGAAATACGGGCTGAGACACGAGATATGGGCTGAGTCAAGGGCTGAGACACTAGTTATGAGCTGAGACGAGATACGGGCCAAGACACAGGCTGAGACATGAGCTGAGATACGGGCTGAGACCTGGGTTAAGACACGGGCTGAAACATGAGATACGGGCTGAGACAGGGTTGGAACACGGGGTGAGACACAGGCTGAGACATAAGAAATGGGCTGAGACACGGGCTGAGACACAAGATATGGGCTGAGTCAAAGGCTGAGACACTAGTTATGAGCTGAGACGAGATACAGGGCCGAGACACGGGCTGAGACCTGGGTTAAGACACGGCCTGAGACATGAGATACGGACTGAGACAGGGTTGGGACACGGGGTGAGACATGAGACATGGGCTGAGACACTGGCTGAGAAACATGCTGAGACATGGGCTGAAACACGAGATACGGGCTGAGACACAAGATACGGGTTGAGACAGGTTGAGACACGAAATTTGGGCTGAGACACAAGATATGTGATGAGAAATGGGCTGGACATGAGATACAGGCTGACACACGGGCTGAGACCTGGGCCGAAACATGAGATATGGGCTGAGACACAGGCTGAGCTACAGGCTGAGACACAAGACATGGCTCAGACATGAAATATGGGCTGAGAAATGGGCTGGACATGAGATACGGGCTGAGACACGAGATACGGGCTGAGACAGGCTGAGACACGAGATTTGGACTGAGACACAAGATATGGGCTGAGAAATGGGCTGGACATCAGATACGGGCTGAGACACGGGACGAAACATGAGATACCGGCTGAGACACGGGCTGAGACATGAGGTATGGGCAGAGACACGGGCTGCAACACCAGATACTATCAGTTATCAAGTTGTTCACCAATGAATATGGCTTGGACATGGGCTGGACAAGAGATACGGGCTGAGACACAAGACACAGGCTGAGACACGAGATATGGGCTGAGACATGAGGTATGGGCAGAGACACGGACTGCGACACGAGATACTATCAGTTATCAAATTGTTCACCAATGAATATGGCTTCAGGGTGTATGATTTTCTTCAGGGTGTAAAAAACCATATTCATTGGTAAAAACAACTTGATAATGATTTTATCATATACCTATAAATGATAAATGTTGTATGGTTTTCTGAAGGGTGTAAAAAGCCATATTCATTGGTAAAACAACTTGATAACCATTTTATCATATACCTATAAATGATAAATGTCGTATGGTTTTCTGAAGGGTGTAAAAAGCCATATTTGTTGGGAAAGTGTAGGTACACGGACCCACAACAGGGGGCGCAAATGAACGGACAATGGATGAGGTCAAATAACAACACTTTACTGTTGTGAATGGGCACAACAAATACAATCAGATTACAACAATAGACAAAGCCAAATCACAAAAGGTGTCGTGTGGGCAGGCTCGAAGATAGGAGACGTCTGTCCAAAGCAGAACCGGAACCACACGATTTCCTCCGCCACCAGACCCCGGGAATACTGGAGCCGCCAAGTCCCGAACTCCCAGGTGGCCACTGCCTTCGCGTGTCGGACCTGGTACTGCTGGCGAGGAACAAAAGAACAATTAAATGTGGGTGCGTCTGCACCCAGGAAGCCGCACGGCAGGAAAACTACCTCCACCACTCGTTGGAAAAGGAGTCTGCTAAACAACTCCCAAAAGTCACAAAAGATCACTGTTAACCAGTCAGCTGAGCACGTTACCTTCCAGGTAGAACGATATCTCGGCAAAGAGGTGGAGGCGTCATCCTGCTGATATTCCCCTGCTGATCAGATGATGGGTAACAGCTGTTGCAGGTGATGCGTGACAGCTGTCACCCTGGCTGCTCCTGTGAGGCGACTGCGCCCTCTCGTGCCTGAAGCCCGCACTTCAGGCAGGGTGCCCTCTGGTGGTGGGCCAGCAGTACCTCCTCTTCTGGCGGCCCACACAACAATATTCATTGGTAAAACAACTTGATAACCATTTTATCATATACCTATAAATGATAAATGTTGTATGATATTCTGAAGGGTGTAAAAAGCCATATTCATTGGTAAAACAACTTGATAACCATTTTATCATATACCTATAAATGATAAATGTTGTATGATATTCTGAAGGGTGTAAAAAGCCATATTCGTTGGTAAAACAACTTGATAACCATTTTATCATATACCTATAAATGATAAATGTTGTATATTTTCTTCAGGGTGTAAAAAGCCATATTCATTGGTAAAACAACTTGATAACAATTTTATCATATACCTATAAATGATAAATGTATGATATTCTGAAGGATGTATTAAAGACATATTCATTGGTAAAACAACTTGATAACGATTTTATCATATACCTATAAATGATAAATGTTGTATGGTTTTCTGAAGGGTGTAAAAAGCCATATTCATTGGTAAAACAACTTGATAACCATTTTATCATATACCTATAAATGATAAATGTTGTATGGTTTTCTGAAGGGTGTAAAAAGCCATATTCATTGGTAAAACAACTTGATAACCATTTTATCATATACCTATAAATGATAAATGTTGTATGATATTCTGAAGGGTGTAAAAAGCCATATTCGTTGGTAAAACAACTTGATAACCATTTTATCATATACCTATAAATGATAAATGTTGTATATTTTCTTCAGGGTGTAAAAAGCCATATTCATTGGTAAATCAACTTGATAACAATTTTATCATATACCTATAAATGATAAATGTTGTATGGTTTTCTGAAGGGTGTAAAAAGCCATATTCATTGGTAAAACAACTTGATAACCATTTTATCATATACCTATAAATGATAAATGTTGTACGGTTTTCTGAAGGGTGTAAAAAGCCATATTCATTGGTAAAACAACTTGATAACCATTTTATCATATACCTATAAATGATAAATGTATGATATTCTGAAGGGTGTAAAAAGCCATATTCATTGATAAAACAACTTGATAATGATTTTATCATATACCTATAAATGATAAATGTTGTATGGTTTTCTGAAGGGTGTAAAAAGCCATATTCACTGGTAAAACAACTTGATAACCATTTTATCATATACCTATAAATGATAAATGTATGGTTTTCTGAAGGGTGTAAAAAGCCATATTCACTGGTAAAACAACTTGATAACAATTTTATCATATACCTATAAATGATAAATGTTGTATATTTTCTTCAGGGTGTAAAAAGCCATATTCATTGGTAAAACAACTTGATAACCATTTTATCATATACCTATAAATGATAAATGTTGTATGGTTTTCTGAAGGGTGTAAAAAGCCATATTCATTGGTAAAACAACTTGATAACCATTTTATCATATACCTATAAATGATAAATGTTGTATGGTTTTCTGAAGGGTGTAAAAAGCCATATTCATTGGTAAAACAACTTGATAACCATTTTATCATATACCTATAAATGATAAATGTTGTATGATATTCTGAAGGGTGTAAAAAGCCATATTCGTTGGTAAAACAACTTGATAACCATTTTATCATATACCTATAAATGATAAATGTTGTATATTTTCTTCAGGGTGTAAAAAGCCATATTCATTGGTAAATCAACTTGATAACAATTTTATCATATACCTATAAATGATAAATGTATGATATTCTGAAGGGTGTAAAAAGCCATATTCATTGATAAAACAACTTGATAACGATTTTATCATATACCTATAAATGATAAATGTTGTATGGTTTTCTGAAGGGTGTAAAAAGCCATATTCACTGGTAAAACAACTTGATAACCATTTTATCATATACCTATAAATGATAAATGTATGGTTTTCTGAAGGGTGTAAAAAGCCATATTCACTGGTAAAACAACTTGATAACAATTTTATCATATACCTATAAATGATAAATGTTGTATATTTTCTTCAGGGTGTAAAAAGCCATATTCATTGGTAAAACAACTTGATAATTTTATCATATACCTATAAATGATAAATGTTGTATGATATTCTGAAGGGTGTAAAAAGCCATATTCGTTGGTAAAACAACTTGATAACCATTTTATCATATACCTATAAATGATAAATGTTGTATATTTTCTTCAGGGTGTAAAAAGCCATATTCATTGGTAAAACAACTTGATAACAATTTTATCATATACCTATAAATGATAAATGTATGATATTCTGAAGGGTGTAAAAAGCCATATTCGTTGGTAAAACAACTTGATAACCATTTTATCATATACCTATAAATGATAAATGTATGATATTCTGAAGGGTGTAAAAAGCCATATTCATTGGTAAAACAACTTGATAACAATTTTATCATATACCTATAAATGATAAATGTATGATATTCTGAAGGGTGTAAAAAGCCATATTCGTTGGTAAAACAACTTGATAACCATTTTATCATATACCTATAAATGATAAATGTTGTATATTTTCTTCAGGGTGTAAAAAGCCATATTCACTGGTAAAACAACTTGATAACCATTTTATCATATACCTATAAATGATCATTTACAGGTATATATACACCAATTTTGGCTCTTGCTTGCCTCTACTGGTGGTTGGCTCTCACTGTGGTATTGTATCACTTCCTGTTCCGGAGCACAGCGGTGTTTTGCTGTATCTGTTAGCTGTTTAATCTGCGCAGTTAGATTGATCTAGTTAACTAGATAACGATTTGTTTCACAGTGTAATCTTCACGTGCCTTAACTAAAGCACTCCCTCTGCTGAATCACCTCTAAATTATTTTCACATTCTTCACTTTGTGTGTTTTTAGGAATCCGCTAGCTTAGCACAGCTACTAGCTCTTAGCCGATTTAGCATGGCGGCTTCTCCTGTCACTCAAGCACTTTTCTGCTCTGGGTGTGAAATGTTTAGTTATTCCTCGGCCTCCTTTAGCAGTAATGGCACTTGTAATAAGTGTAGCTTATTCGTAGCTTTGGAGGCCAGGCTGGGCGAATTGGAGACTCGGCTCCGCACCGTGGAAAATCCTACAGCTAGCCAGGCCCCTGTAGTCGGTGCGGACCAAGGTAGCTTAGTCACCGTTAGTTACCTTCCAGCAGATCCCGAGCAGCCGGGAAAGCAGGCCGACTGGGTGACTGTGAGGAGGAAGCGTAGTCCTAAACAGAAGCCCTGTGTACACCGCCAACCCGTTCACATTTCTAACCGTTTTTCCCCACTCGGCGACACACCCACTGAGGATCAAACTCTGGTTATTGGCGACTCTGTTTTGAGAAATGTGAAGTTAGCAACACCAGAAACCATAGCCAAATATCTTCCGGGGGCCAGAGCAGGCGACATTGAAGGAAATTTGAAACTGCTGGCTAAGGCTAAACGTAAATTTGGTAAGATTCTAATTCACGTCGGCAGTAATGACACCCGGTTACGCCAATCGGAGGTCACTAAAATTAACATTGAATCGGTGTGTAACTTTGCAAAAACAATGTCGGACTCTGTAGTTTTCTCTGGGCCCCTCCCCAATCGGACCAGGAGTGACATGTTTAGCCGCATGTTCTCCTTGAATTGCTGGCTGTCTGAGTGGTGTCCAAAAAATGAGGTGGGCTTCATAGATAATTGGCAAAGCTTCTGGGGAAAACCTGGTCTTGTTAGGAGAGACGGCATCCATCCCACTTTGGATGGAGCAGCTCTCATTTCTAGAAATCTGGCCAATTTTCTTAAATCCTCCAAACCGTGACTATCCAGGGTTGGGACCAGGAAGCAGAGTTGTAGTCTTACACACCTCTCTGCAGCTTCTCTCCCCTTGCCATCCCCTCATTACCCCATCCCCGTAGAGACGGTGCCTGCTCCCAGACCACCAACAACAAGTAAAAATCTATTTAAGCATAAAAATTCAAAAAGAAAAAATAATATAGCACCTTCAACTGCACCACAGACTAAAACAGTTAAATGTGGTCTATTAAACATTAGGTCTCTCTCTTCTAAGTCCCTGTTAATAAATGATATAATAATTGATCAACATATTGATTTATTCTGCCTTACAGAAACCTGGTTACAGCAGGATGAATATGTTAGTTTAAATGAGTCAACACCCCCGAGTCACACTAACTGTCAGAATGCTCGTAGCACGGGCCGGGGCGGAGGATTAGCAGCAATCTTCCATTCCAGCTTATTAATTAATCAAAAACCCAGACAGAGCTTTAATTCATTTGAAAGCTTGTCTCTTAGTCTTGTCCATCCAAATTGGAAGTCCCAAAAACCAGTTTTATTTGTTATTATCTATCGTCCTCCTGGTCGTTACTGTGAGTTTCTCTGTGAATTTTCAGACCTTTTGTCTGACTTAGTGCTTAGCTCAGATAAGATAATTATAGTGGGCGATTTTAACATCCACACAGATGCTGAGAATGACAGCCTCAACACTGCATTTAATCTATTATTAGACTCTATTGGCTTTGCTCAAAATGTAAATGAGTCCACCCACCACTTTAATTATATCTTAGATCTTGTTCTGACTTATGGTATGGAAATTGAAGACTTAACAGTATTCCCTGAAAACTCCCTTCTGTCTGATCATTTCTTAATAACATTTACATTTACTCTGATGGACTACCCAGCAGTGGGGAATAAGTTTCATTACACTAGAAGTCTTTCAGAAAGCGCTGTAACTAGGTTTAAGGATATGATTCCTTCTTTATGTTCCCTAATGCCATATACCAACACAGTGCAGAGTAGCTACCTAAACTCTGTAAGTGAGATAGAGTATCTCGTCAATAGTTTTACATCCTCATTGAAGACAACTTTGGTTGCTGTAGCTCCTCTGAAAAAGAGAGCTTTAAATCAGAAGTGTCTGACTCCGTGGTATAACTCACAAACTCACAGCTTAAAGCAGATAACCCGTAAATTGGAGAGGAAATGGCGTCTCACTAATTTAGAAGATCTTCACTTAGCCTGGAAAAAGAGTCTGTTGCTCTTTAAAAAAGCCCTCCGTAAAGCTAGGACATCTTACTACTCATCACTAATTGAAGAAAATAAGAACAACCCCAGGTTTCTTTTCAGTACTGTAGCCAGGCTGACAGAGAGTCAGAGCTCTATTGAGCCGAGTATTCCTTTAACTTTAACTAGTAATGACTTCATGACTTTCTTTGCGAATAAAATTTTAACTATTAGAGAAAAAATTACTCATAACCATCCCAAAGATGTATCGTTATCTTTGGCTGCTTTCAGTGATGCCGGTATTTGGTTAGACTCTTTCTCTCAGATTGTTCTGTCTGAGTTATTTTCATTAGTTACTTCATCCAAACCATCAACATGTTTATTAGACCCCATTCCTACCAGGCTGCTCAAGGAAGCCCTACCATTATTTAATGCTTCGATTTTAAATATGATCAATCTATCTTTGTTAGTTGGCTATGTACCACAGGCTTTTAAGGTGGCAGTAATTAAACCATTACTTAAAAAGCCATCACTTGACCCAGCTATCTTAGCTAATTATAGGCCAATCTCCAACCTTCCTTTTCTCTCAAAAATTCTTGAAAGGGTAGTTGTAAAACAGCTAACTGATCATCTGCAGAGGAATGGTCTATTTGAAGAGTTTCAGTCAGGTTTTAGAATTCATCATAGTACAGAAACAGCATTAGTGAAGGTTACAAAATTCATTGGTAAAACAACTTGATAAGGATTTTATCATATACCTATAAATGATAAATGTTGTATGATTTTCTTCAGGATGTAAAAAGCCATATTAATTGGTAAAACAACTTGATAATGATTTTATCATATACCTATAAATGATAAATGTATGGTTTTTCTGAAGGGTGTAAAATACCATATTCATTGGTAAAACAACTTGATAAGGATTTTATCATATACCTTTAAATGATAAATGTTGTATGATTTTCTTCAGGATGTAAAAAGCCATATTCATTGGTAAAACAATGTGATAACGATTTTTTCATATACCTATAAATGATAAATGTATGATATTGTGAAGGGTGTAAGACGCCATATTCATTGGTAAAACAATGTGATAACGATTTTTTCATATACCTATAAATGATAAATGCTGTATGGTTTTCTGAAGGGTGTATAAAGCCATATTAATTGGTAAAACAACTTGATAATGATTTTATCATATACCTATAAATGATAAATGTATGGTTTTCTGAAGGGTGTAAAAAACCATATTCATTGGTAAAACAACTTGATAAGGATTTTATCATATACCTATAAATGATAAATGTTGTATGATTTTCTTCAGGGTGTAAAAAGCCATATTCATTGGTAAAACAACTTGAGAAGGATTTTATCATATACCTATAAATGATAAATGTTGTATGATTTTCTTCAGGGTGTAAAAAGCCATATTCATTGGTAAAACAACTTGAGAAGGATTTTATCATATACCTATAAATGATAAATGTTGTATGATTTTCTTCAGGGTGTAAAAAGCCATATTCATTGGTGAACAACTTGATAACGATTTTATCATATACCTATAAATGATAAATGTTGTATGATTTTCTTCAGGGTGTAAAAAGCCATATTCATTGGTGAACAACTTGATAACGATTTTATCATATGTTTATCGCGGGAGTTACGTTCTAAAAATAACCTGCGATAGGTGAAATCCGCAAAGTTGTTAGCGTTATTTTTTACAATTATGTTTTAAGGCTGTAAAACCCCTCACTACACACTTTATACACTTTTCTCAAACAGGCATTAATATTTTCTCACGTTTCTCTCCTGTGTAAACACTCAAAGTTCAAACCTTAGTAGAAAAAAATTTGAACATTTTCCTATAAATAATTATGATGGCTTTTAGAACTAACGAATTTAATTTTAATGATCAACCTACAAGGTTGGACACGTACGAAATTATTAATAGTGACTCACCAGTATTTCACAGTTCCTCTGACCGCGCCTCTTCGTCGTGGCGCCGCTCCGCTGTCCGGATTGGCTGATTACTCGGGTGGTATGAAAAATATTACCCGTCCCCGTAAAGGGTGTCTTGCTATTTATTCTTTAGTGTTTTATCCAATCATATTGGCATATCATTTATAGGTATATGATAACAGCTGAGACATGTTCATCTCTTGTTCTGGGCCAAATCCAGAAAAGGTCAAATGTCAGTAAGAGTGAGCAGTCTGAATCCCTCAGATCCGCTGACGTCTGCTGCCGTGGTTTCAGTCTGCTCACAAACCTGGGCATCCAGCCATCTGTTCTCTTGATGCTCACCGGGACTGGAACCTATCCCAGCATGTACTGGGTGGGCAGCCAGTCAGCTAGCACCTAGTGCCATTGACTTTGTGACATCATAAAAAGGAACATTTATAGCAGGACGAGCAGATAATAATCATCATCAAAACCTTGCTCATGGTTTAGAAAACTGTTGTCAGAGGAGGCAGATCAGAACACACAATGTTATCACGATGGAAAATGTGAATGAAGCAAAGATCACATTAACCTTTACAGACACGAAGCACAATTCACCTCACACAAAGCAACAAATATATAACCTTAATGTTATTATACTACTTCCTTGTGTCCAAACTGAGGCCTCACATTCACCCGTTCACGCACACAATAACCCATTAAGGACTTCTATTAGGGAATAAAAAAGTGTCCTCTAGTCACAAACCCACATCTTTAGCTTTTCAGACAATTGCCTCCCAACGCATTGGTGGCTCCATCCTCAGCATCCTTCTCCCTATATACCCTGGGTCCATCCTCTGCACATGTCCAAACCATCTCAGTCTGACTTTGTCTCCAAACTGTCCCACCTGAGCTGTCCCTCTGATATGTTCATTCCTAACCTTGTCCATCCTCGTCACTCCCAGAGAGATTCACAGCATCTCCAGTTCCACCTCCCGTCTTTTTGTTAGTGCCTCTAAGGGAGCATAAGTGTCATACAGCATAAACCCTAACAGACCCCTCTGCTCTCTTGTGTCGGATCCCTGTGCGTGACCCTGACCCTGGACTGTCTCTTGGATTTTATTAAAGACTTTGAAATCTCCATTTTGCCTATTTCTTTGCACTGGGGTCATCTCTGTGCTCTGGCAATTTGAGGACCACAATGGAAATAAGTCTTGCACTTTTTGCATTACGTCTGTATTTGAAAGAACAGCATGGTGGCTTAGTGGTTAGCACTGTTACCTCACAGCAAGAGGGTCATTGGATCGATTCCCACCTGTAGCCTTTCTTTGTAGAGTTTCCATGTTCTCCCCATGTTTGCGTGGATTCCCTCCGGGTGCTCCGGCTTCCTCCCACATCCAAAGCCATGCAGGTTCGGTGAAATGGTGACTGTAAATAGACTGTAGGGGTAAATGTCTTGGTCTGTCTATATGTGGACCTGCTGTAGACTGGGCATAGAAAGTGCATATCTGTGTTGGAAGTGTTGTGTTTTTATATTTTATGGCACATGGCCATTAGAATCATCTTTGCACATTACAGTAATATTTAGCTCGTACCTCTCAGTTGCCTAAACACCACATCTGGCTTACTTCTGTGTTCAGGCATTCTTTTGTACATAAGTCAAGTCAAATCTGAAAGCATGCTCGTGCTGTGCTTTGCCGCATCCACAACACCTGCCCTGGCCTCCGTCACACGTGAAATTTTGTGTTCTTAATGGAACGCTTTTTAACGTTTCACCTGTCAGCAGCTTGTTGGTGACAGCAAGAATCTGGAACATGCAGCTTTAATGCCCATTAACACAAATTTTGCTGTTTGAGAAACACATACACACAGACACACACACCAAGGTCTGGTCACAAAATGATATAAAGTCACCGTGTCTATTTACTTTTAAAAATTCTCCTCTGATGTGACTTCAGTCAAAGTGTCATCATTGTGTGCATCAGAAAAGATGTTTACGTTTAGAGCGTTGATCTCAAACGAGGCTTTTCAGTTTCAGATCCAAAGACAGAAAAACGGCTGCGTACCTTCAACTGGTGAGTCTACGCTCCTTCAACTGGTGGGTCTACGTTCCTTCAACTGGTGGGTCTACGCTCCTTCAACTGGTGGGTCTACGCTCCTTCAACTGGTGGGTCTACGCTCCTTCAGCTGGTGGGTCTGGGCTCCTTCCTTCAGCTGGTGGGTCTGGGCTCCTTCCTTCAGCTGGTGGGTCTGGGCTCCTTCCTTCAGCTGGTGGGTCTGGGCTCCTTCAGCTGGTGGGTCTGGGCTCCTTCCTTCAGCTGGTGGGTCTGGGCTCCTTCAGCTGGTGGGTCTGGGCTCCTTCCTTCAGCTGGTGGGTCTGGGCTCCTTCAGCTGGTGGGTCTGGGCTCCTTCCTTCAGCTGGTGAGTCTACGCTCCTTCAACTGGTGGGTCTACGCTCCTTCAGCTGGTGGGTCTGGGCTCCTTCAGCTGGTGGGTCTGGGCTCCTTCCTTCAGCTGGTGGGTCTGGGGTCCTTCCTTCAGCTGGTGGGTCTGGGCTCCTTCAGCTGGTGGGTCTGGGCTCCTTCAGCTGGTGGGTCTACGCTCCTTCAGCTGGTGGGTCTGGGCTCCTTCAACTGGTGGGTCTACGCTCCTTCAGCTGGTGGGTCTGGGCTCCTTCCTTCAGCTGGTGGGTCTGGGCTCCTTCCTTCAGCTGGTGGGTCTGGGCTCCTTCAGCTGGTGGGTCTGGGCTCCTTCAGCTGGTGGGTCTGGGCTCCTTCAGTTGGTGGGTCTACGCTCCTTCAGCTGGTGGGTCTGGGCTCCTTCCTTCAGCTGGTGGGTCTGGGCTCCTTCAGTTGGTGGGTCTGGGCTCCTTCAGCTGGTGGGTCTGGGCTCCTTCAGTTGGTGGGTCTACGCTCCTTCAGCTGGTGGGTCTGGGCTCCTTCAGCTGGTGGGTCTGGGCTCCTTCAGCTGGTGGGTCTGGGCTCCTTCCTCTGCTGTTTTGTCTGACACACACCAACAGTGCCACGAACGCTCTGATTTCACAATTCAGCAACACAGGTTCAAACCTGACCTAGTGCCAGTCTTTGTGGAGTCTGGATTCTGTCAAACACGTGTGAAGACTATACTGAGATAACAACAGCGCCACTCCGAGGAAGTCTACAGAACTGCAAAAATGCAGTACAACAAAGCAATGTTTACTGAGCACAGAGGCGGGAATTCCTGGACTACAGGTGAAAGTCCTCCCACATAGTTTTTCTATCCACCTGACTGGAATGAGTTCAGCTCCACTGCTTGTCAGTAAAATAACCTGTTTCAGGTGCACTTGCAGGAAGCTGGGCTTTTATGCACCTGCTCATAATGGACATTAGTTTGCATGAAAATTGATGACATAAAATGCAATTTGTGTGTGAAAACAAAAATGCTTTGTGCCTCCCCCCCCCCCCCAAAAAAAATTAGCACACAAGAAACAGTGAGGGTACTCGGGGGGGGGGGTCAAGGATCTGTGGCCGAGCTGAGAGGATGACATGGAGGAGAAGCTGAGGAGGGTTTGAGGAGCACACGTTGGTGGGGATGGTGACAAAGCTTCTCGTGCATATTGGTAATGGCTAAACTGAAGCGCTATTTTAAAAAATTTCAAATCCTTCTACTTGTACTGAAATGACAAATTGCAAATTACATGAGGTGCATACCGCCACCTACTGTACAGGAGTATTAAGACGGTCTGAGTGTGACGGAGGCCAGCAGGAGTCACTGTGCATGTGGGCCTCCCCTGATAGCAAAAGGATTCTCTGGCTGCTCAGGTTTTAGCCCACTGGTCAGAACATCTGCCTGAGACTGTGAGTCCACCTCCTGAGGGGAGCAAGTGGGAGGAGTCAAAAACAGCAGCACAGTGTTTAAGGAAGATAAACAGTGATGTGATTTTCTATCTTTCATTCCTTGTTCTCCCAGGACGTGTTCCAGGAGAACCTACCGAATGGAAGATGATGCTTCATGTAATGCTGTGTACAATTGAATATTTACACAGGGGTCAGCAATTAAAAGATGCTCCAATCATATAAAAAAAAAACTATACTACATTACTTGCCTGATCATAAAGATTCCAAAAAAGGTGTAATTTAGACAATCTGTGACTGAATGTTATGGAGTTATGAGGTAAAAGCAGCAAGAAAGGTGTCAAAGATCAGTTTCAGTTTGTACAGGGGTCAAAAGTTAAAGTTGCTCTAATTTTGGTAAAAAGTGATACAAGTTATTGGTTAATAGCATTTTCAAAAGTAACAGTTTGCACCATGTGTCATGTTTAGTTATCATGTTACAGGGGTAACATACTGTATGTCACATGTCATAGAATCCAGTGGATGTTGACCTTGTTTGATCTTTACTTTGGACAGTGAACATACTCCATAATCTGGAATTCTATTATATATATATATACACACTGTGAAAATGTGCGTGCATGTGTGCATGCAAAAATTCTCAAAACATTTATTTAAAAAAAAATGCTGAAACAATTATTTTGATTCAATTTATTTAATTTATATAGCACCAAATTACAACAAAGTTGCCTCAAGATGCTTCACACAGTAAGGTCTAACCTTAGTAACCCCCAGCGCAGGAACACAGGAGACAGTGGTTAGAAAAACTCCCTCTGATGATTTGAGGAAGAAACCGGACCAGACCAGACTGAAAGGGGTGACCCTCTGCTTAGGCCATTCTAACAGTTGCAAGGAGAACAAAGAGGAGAAGGGACAGAAAAGGGAGTGCAGTGACAGCAGAGACATGACTAAAAACCACAAATTAACAATACTAAAATATCCAGACAGAGAAGAACTAAAAACCAAAGGCTGCATCAAATCTAATCATGAAAAGAATCAGATTAGACAAACAAATGGAAGTGTCTGAAGAGAAAGTAACAAGAAAATCAAAAGCTGAAACTAGAATGGAACTGACACAAATTAATACATCCAAAGACTAACGTGGTAAACTAGACAAGTAAAACTAGTGACAAAAGCAATCATGAAACAATCAAACACAGTGGATCAAAACAGAACTACACAATAACGGCACTCTACATGTGGCTAGTGAGGAACAGAAACTAAAACCTGTGACAAAACAAAAATAAACAGACAATTTAAAAAATAAAGCAGACAAAAAGAAATCAATGAAGAAAGACAGAAAAACATAATCAGACCTGAGCAGGGGCAAATCCTGACACAAGGACCTTCATTTTGGTCTTGCCCAAGTTTAAAAGTAAGAAATTACTGGACATCCAAACAAAGCAATTGTCAGGCCAGGCGGCTGTCCAGCAACCATAGCAACTGGACCCACAAAACAGACTCCCAGACTTGGGGTAGGAGTAGGAAAAAACATGGTAGACATTTCAGGCTTTGGTTTGGTGCACAGGTGGTCAAGCAGCGAAGCAGAGGTACAATTGGGGTCAGACAAAAACGCAGTCATGATCAAGCAGGGGTCAAGGCACGAGCAAACACAGTAATCAAAGACAAGGCAAAAGGCGTGGTCGAGGAGAACGGCGCAATAATCGGTACACGGCTTGGCAAAAACAGGACTGAGGAAAAAAAAAAAAGGCTGGGATGTGTGCAAGAAGCGATAACAAACTGGCACATGTGGTGGCTGGGAGGAGATTAAATAGGCAGGTGTTAACAAGGTGCACCTGAGGAGAAGGATCTAGAAAGGGGGCGTGGCTGGTGAGCAAAGAGTATGGATGGGGCAAGATGGTGAGGAAGGGAGTGTGCAAAGCGGAGTGATGTAATAGACAAAGATATGTGAACAGGTGCCAAGAGCATGAGTGAATGAAAACACAAAGCAGACTGGGTCAAAGTGTGAGAGGAGGGCACAGAGCTAGTGGAGCGACATGACGTGACAACACAGACAGAGATGCGAGAGGGATGAAAACAGAGCAGGTGCAGGGCGTGGAGTGAAACAGAACTATGAACAGAGCTACAACTAAATATATTATTACTATGAACAAGAGTAAAATAAAAACTGAGGGCAGGAAAACATAACCAAGAACCAGGCATGAACATGAGAACTGGAAACAAAACCTAAATACTTAAGCAAAACTTAACTATGAAAACAAGAAAAGAGAAAAACAAACTACATGAAAACAGAAAGCAAAACCCAACATAAAGCATAACTGACAACCCAAATAAGAAAAGCAAAATAAACAAGTGATAAACAATGATCAATAATACAAACACAATCTGGCAGAACAAAACTAGAATGATGGCTAAAGTATGGAAAGAAACAAAGTGACAAAGCAAAATGGAACAAAATAAACACATGATAACTAATAAAACAAAGCTGGGGCAGATAGTGGCAAAAAGAAAAGAGGAAAAATGGAATTAAAGCCCCAATCAGGGCCAGGCATGACAGCAATCCTCTAAAGACTTTACAGACTCTTCACAGTCCTACCATCAGGCAGATGCTACAGGAAAGTATTAGAAGTATGACTCTTCCTGCCAGTATGACTCAAAATGTAATTTCTTTAATACCTAAACCTCAGAAAGATACTCTTTTAATAGACAACGGGAGACCAATCAGTCTGCTAAACAACAATTACAAGATTTTAGCAGTGTTAGCCAAAAGATTAAAGAGAGTTCTTCACACAGTTATAGATGAAAATCAATCAGGGTTTATGAAGAACAGATGCATCACAAATAACATAAGACAAAGTTTTGACTTAACAGATTATTCCAGACTGATTAATGTTGATAGTTTTATTTTCTATTTCTTGACTTCTTTAAGGCATTCGACACTGTCGAGAACCCATTCATCTTTAAAGCGCCGGTCACAACCCACCGTGCGTTTTTTTTTTTCACCGTACATTTTCTGCGGATGCCACGGCCACTACATTTTTGTGAAAAGAAACGAAGGCAGTAGCAAGAGGAGAGAGGGAGTATGTTCAATGCACGTCTCGATAAAGAGAGTTGACAATAAAGCAGTGTGTGTGTGTGTGTGTGTGTGTGTGTGTGTGTGTGTGTGGTCGGCTTTTCTTTTGATGTGTGTGTTATGAGCGGGACCGGAGCGGCAGGTGTTTTTCGGCATCGGCAATGCATGACCATGTCCAGCCTGTTAGTGAAAAGTCACACAAGGTGTGAAACACTGATAGAGGAATATATTCACTACACACTTGATTACCAGCTTTTTAAATTTCAACTTAATTCTAATTTATATATGTGCATCACAATCTTCAAGATCTGATACCTACAATTTAATTCCATAGTATGTGGTGAGTAGCCTACTGCCTCCGTACGGATTTGGTTCATTCAAAAGTAATTGAATGAAAATGTGGTGCTTTGAATCAGTACTGAGGCAGTACTCACAACGTGAGTCATCTGCACTGCTGGTGAATCCGCAGCCTGACCGCAGCGAAACCTCTACGGCGTGTCTGCGTGTGTCTGCGTGCTCCTAAATTCGTACTGAGACAGTACTTACGACGTATGGATCTCCAAATTTTGCCCACGTTTTTGCAAGTAGACTGCACGCACATGCAAGTATGGCGGGTTGTGACCACAGCTTTACTGTCTTGAAAAGTTTGGTTTTGGAGGATACTTTTGTGATGCTGTTAAAATACTCTATGCAAATGGGAATAGCTCTGTTAAATTAAGTAATGGCACTATCACTAGATTCTCTCTTGAAAGGGGGATAAGGCAAGGATACCCTGTCTCCACGTATCTCTTCCTTTTGGTTGGACAAGTTTTTTTGTCAATTGATAAAAACAAGCACTATTGTTTTTATCACAGACTTTGTGGACTGGTGTGACTGCAACCACTTGTGTCTCAACACTAGTAAGACGAAGGAGATGGTGATCGACTTCAGGAGGAAACCACCACCTCATCCACCGGTGAACATCAAGGGGAAGGACATAAAGACTGTGGACAGTCTCAAATACCTGGGTGTTCACCTCAACAGCAAACTGGACTGGACTCACAACACCGACACCCTGTACAAGAAAGGCCAGAGTCACCTCCACCTCCTGAGGAGACTGAGATCCTTTGGAGTGAGCAGGCCTCTGTCTAAGACCTTCTATGACTCTGTTGTAGCCTCTGCTCTCCTCTATACTGTCGTCAGTTGGGCCCCGGGCAGCACAGATGGGGAGAGAAAAAGACTGAACAAGCTGGTCAGGAAGCCCAGCTCTGTCCTGGGCTGTCCTGTGGACTCTCTGGAGGACGTGGCTGAGAGGAGGGTGTCAGCCAAGTTCAAATCCATCATGGACAACTCCTCTCACCCTCTGCACCGGACTGTAGTGGAGCTGAGCAGCTTGTTCAGTGACAGACTGAGGCACCCTCAGTGCAAGAAGGAACGATACCGCAGGTTGTTCCTCCCTGCTGCTGTCAGACTGTACAATAACACTGTGAAATAACCACATGCAATAATATGTCCACAAATCATGTACAATAACAACTCTTTTACAAAGCCCAGAACTAATGTCACCTTATCACATCTAAACTCCACTTCACATATTGTAAATAAGATTTTATTATTTTTATTATTATTATTATTTTCAATTCCAATCATGTTTATGTATATATATATATATATATATATATATATATATATATATATATCCATCCATTTTCTTCCGCTTTATCCGGAGTCGGGTCGCGGGGGCACCAGCTCAAGCAAAGCCGCCCAGACCTCCCGATCCACACACACCTCCTCCAGCATCTCCGGGGGAACCCCAAGGCGTTCCCAAGCCAACCAAGACATGTAGTCCCTCCAGCATGTCCTGGGTCTTCCCCGGGGCCTCCTCCCAGTGGGACGTGCCCGGAACACCACTCCAGCGAGGCGTCCAGGGGGCATCCGGAAAAGATGCCCGAGCCACCTCAACTGACTCCTTTCGATGTGGAGGAGCAGTGGCTCGACTCCGAGCTCCTCCCGAGTGACCGAGCTCCTCACCCAATCTCTAAGGGAGCGCCCAGCCACCCTGCGGAGGAAACTCATCTCGGCCGCTTGTACTCGCGATCTCATTCTTTCGGTCATGAGCCAAATCTCATGACCATAGGTGAGGATCAGAACGTAGATCGATCGGTAAATCGAGAGCTTTGCCCCCCTACTCAGCTCTCTCTTCACCACGACGGTCCGATACAGCGACCGCATCACTGCAGATGCTGCACCGATCTGTCTATCGATCTCACGCTCCATCCGTCCCTCACTCATGAACAAGACCCCGAGATACTTAAACTCCTCCACTTGAGGCAAGGACACTCCACCGACCTGAAGAGGGCAAAGCACCTTTTTCCGGTTGAGAACCATGGCCTCGGATTTGGAGGTGCTGATTTTCATCCCGGACGCTTCACACTCGGCTGCAAACTGCCCCAGTGCACGCTGAAGGTCCTGATTTGACGAAGCCAACAGAACCACATCGTCCGCAAACAGCAGAGACGAGATTCTGTGGTTCCCAAACCAGACCCCCTCTACACCCTGGCTGTGCCTAGAAATTCTGTCCATAAAAATAATGAACAGAACCGGTGACAAAGGGCAGCCCTGGTGGAGGCCAACGTGCACTGGAAACAGGTTTGACTTACTACCGGCAATGCGAACCAAGCTCCTGCTGCGGTCGTACAGGGACCGGATAGCCCTTAGCAAAGGACCCCAGACCCCGTACTCCCGGAGCACTCCCCACAGGGTGCCCCGAGGGACATGGTCGAATGCCTTTTCCAGATCCACAAAACACATGTGGACTGGTTGGGCAAACTCCCATGAACCCTCGAGCACCCGATGGAGCGTGTAGAGCTGGTCCAGATGAGATTCTGTGGTTCCCAAACCGGACCCCCTCTACACCCTGGCTGCGCCTAGAAATTCTGTCCATAAAGGTAATGAACAGAACTGGTGACAAAGGGCAGCCATGAACCCTCGAGCACCTGATGGAGGGTGTAGAGCTGGTCCAGTGTGCCGCGACCAGGACGAAAACCACACTGCTCCTCCTGAATCCGAGGTTCGACCATCGGTCGAATTCTCCTCTCCAGTACTCTGGAATAGACCTTACTGGGGAGGCTGAGGAGTGTGATCCCCCTATAGTTGGAACACACCCTCCGGTCCCCCTTCTTAAACAGAGGAACCACCACCCCGGTCTGCCAATCCAGAGGCACTGTCCTCGATCGCCACGCGATGTTGCAGAGGCGTGTCAGCCAAGACAGCCCCACAACATCCAGAGACTTAAGGTACTCAGGACGGATTTCATCCACCCCAGGAGCTTTGCCACCGAGGAGCTTTCTAACCACCTCGGTGACTTCGGCCTGGGTAATGGATGAGTCCGCCTCTGAGTCCCCAGTCTCTGCTTCCTCTTCAGAAGACGTGACGATGGGATTGAGGAGATCCTCGAAGTACTCCTTCCACCGCCCGACAACATCCCCAGTCAGGGTCAACAGCTCCCCACCCGCACCGTAAACAGTGCCAGAATCTCGTCGAGGCCGACCGATCTATTTCTACCTCATTTTCTTATTTTATTGTATTATTACAAGTATCATTATTATTGCTTATCTTTGCACACGCTGTTTGATGCACATTTTCCTCTACTTGCACCCATCTTGTGTGTTTTTTAAGGGCTGAAGTAACGTGAATTTCTCCACTGTGAGATCAATAAAGTCTTATCTTATGTGAAGGCATTTCTATTGCTGGAGAAGATATTCTAATAAGTCAGCTAGCAAATGACACTGCACTATTTTTAAGAAATTCTTTACAAGTCCCAAAAGCACTACAAAATATTGATTTTTTTTTTTTCAAAAGCCTCGGGTCTATGTAATGTAATGTGACCCATTTAGATAATATTGCAATAAAAGAAAATCTGACTTATTTAGGAGTACAAATGATCAAAGACCAGCAAGAAAGAGAATCTATCAACATTAACCCTATGATTAGAAAAAGCAGAAAATAAGTTACAAAGAGATTTGTCATTAAAAGTTCAGTCTTTTAGCCAAGGCTGAAGCTATATCTAGGCTTGTTTACATTGCACATTACTCACTTTCTTTTGATAACAAAAATGCTAAGAAGATAGACCAGTTACTTTTGAATTTTCTTTGGAGAAATAAAATACATTATATAAAGAAATCTACAGTTATTAATTCTTCAAAAATTGGAGGACTTGATTTTTTTAGACTTCTCAACTTTAAATAATGCCCCTAAAATTAAATGGTTAAAAGTTTATAACAAATGACACTTCCATGTGGAACCTTATTCCAAAGTATATTTTTGATCAAATTGAAGGGCTACAATTTTTACTATCATGTAATTTTTAAATTAGCAAAATTGTTATGTGTCGGACGCAGCTCGGAGAACCGACCAGCGTTTGAAAGACCCAGTATGAAATAAGCAGAGCACGGTACAAAGGCTAACTGAATTTAATACATAACAGTGATACATAGAAAACAAAGTGCGGTCTGGTGTGGTGCGCTCCCAGCAGCGCTAACGGTCCGGAGCCAGAAGCTGTTCGGACTCAAGGACCCCGTCGACACCCCCCAGGTGGCCGCAACAAACCGAGTCTGTGAAAGAAGGAACCATTATGTGAGTCCACACTCAACACACAGAGAGAACACTTAAAGGTGTACAAACAGCAAACACTTCCTGGCTTGATTACTAATCAACTTCCCAACCTGCAGGCATGGAACATCCAGTTCACAAAACTCCACTGCAGTGGAAGTCGATACATGACTAACATACAGCTCAATATAATAAAGGTGTGAGGGACACCACATTTACTGACTGTATAAATGTTAGTCACAAAATCTAACGTACCTCAGGAAGTGTGCTGACGAGCGTGAGACCTCACCCCCTCCTCTTTCACAGACCGTGCATCAAACCTGGACGTTCTCTGCATCCATTGATGATGAGATGGCTCCCGAGATGACGATCTCACCCGTCTGGTCACAAGGTCGAGTCTCTGGCAAATACACACTGTGCACTCCAGTCTTAAATGCCACCATGTTCCAATCCATGCAGATGCACCACAGCTGTGAGTCCTGATGAGCCGCAGGTGATCAGCCTCAGGTGATCAGGGTGAGGTCCTGATAAACTCAGCAACACAGCCACTCAGTTCCAAATGCAAACCACCTGGAAGGAGAAGCAAAGGACAGAAACAAAAAGGCAGCCAGGCCCCCCCAGCCATATAACAGTACCCCACCCTCACGGGAAGCCTCCCGGCGACCACACAAACCTGGCCCAGGAGAAACACCCCCTTCCAGGGACCATGGCTGGAGACCGCATCTGCATTCGTCGACCAACAGAATGATGGATGTCCTCTCCTCTGGCTGCATCTTTGCCTTTGTTTCCGTCAGTCACTTAGCACAGGTGTGGCCAGGAGTTCTTAAACCTGTGCGGTCAGTCTTTGTCCAACTGTGTTCACAGTCTGGTTAGTCATAAAACCAGAAAGACAAACACAAACAACCAAAACACCCCCCCCCCCTCCCCCCCTCCCCAGAGGCCCATTCCATCAAACCCCGGGAAGGGGAGAAAAGAAAAACAACCCAAACTTAAACTAACAAATAAAAATGCTAACACCCCCCCCCCCTCCCCAGAGGACCGTTCCATCTAACCCCGGGAAGGGGAAAAAAGAAAAACCCAAACTGAAGCTTGCAAATAAAAATTCTAACACCCCCAAACGACATGTAGGGACCAACACCCCCCAGAGGACTTCCCGCCAGCTCCAGGGGTAATAACCACAGCCGAGGTCCCTCTGGGATCCAACGTCACCCACGGGGACTCCCAGCGCCTCCCAGAGGACCACTCGTCAACCCCAGGAGACGCCTCCCCTCAGGACCAACGGACCCAGCCCCGGCCGTCTATGGCTAGATGGACCCACAGCCCTTTCCCCCCCAGAGGACACCACAGTCAAACCCTGAGGGCGGAAACTGGGGGGAAAAAACAAAAGGAGAAACCCCCCCCCCCCCCCCCAGGTGCAGAGGTTACCTGGGAAACGCCCAGCATAACCAAACTGCACCACTCCAGCAATGCCGACACTACGGCTCACACGGCTGGAGCCAGAGGAGAAGAGAGGGAACAAAAAGAAAACACCCCCCCCCCCCCCCCCCCCCAGGTGCAGAGGTTACCTGGGAAACGCCCAGCATAACCAAACTGCACCACTCCAGCAACGCCGACACTACGGCTCACACGGCTGGAGTCAGAGGAGAAGAGGGCACAACAAAAAACAAAACAAAAAAAACAACCCAATTACCCCCCCATGACCCCCCAGGGGACCGTCCCATCAAACCCTGGGAGGCGAAACTGAAAGAAATAAAAAGAAAGACTACCAGAGTAACACACAGTTGCTTGGGTCCCCGTTCTGTTTTTTTTTTGTATCTTTGAACAGAACTGCAGGGTCACAACCCCAGACACTAAGTGTAAAAAAAAAAAAAATCCCACACAAAAACCAACTCAAAAAACACCCACACAAAATGAACTAACACAAAACAAATAAGTGTTTTATACCGTCAAGTTCAAACAAATGGAACACACCTGTTCCAACTTAAGAGCTTGACGGTAATGTGACTCAGTTACCACAAGAGGGAGCCAAAGTGCTAAAAATAAAAAACCCTCTTTGGTGACAGAGAAAACAAACGAGCCGCTCACTTGTGCGCAGCTGTGAGCAACACACAACCAAAAATGTGATTCAACTAAATAACACCGGAGCTGACAACAGACGCAGTAGTTATCTTCATCCGGGGAAACGGGGCTACAACTGTCACACGGGCTTCCCGTGTGACAGAGCTCCGCCGCGCGCGTTCACCCATTACAGACACACTCTTGCAGCTCCCGTCTAAACCTCTTATCCGGTCGAAGTGCGACGCGAAGCCGTCGCCAGTCACACTCCACCACGACCCACGGATAAGGCACAACACAGGAACACGGCTGCAAGAGAGCACAAATCAGTATTCAGTAATAGGTTCTCAAACACGCACCTTCCGGGCGGAGAGCCCCGCAACTGATCCGGATAACTACTGAACGTCTGCTGCCGCCTTCCCGGCGCATTACCGTCTCTGCTACCGCTGGGTCCGTGATGTTTGGCCAGAGACTACTGTTATGTGTCGGACGCAGCTCGGAGAACCGACCAGCGTTTGAAAGACCCAGTATGAAATAAGCAGAGCACGGTACAAAGGATAACTGAATTTAATACATAACAGTGATACATAAAAAACAAAGTGCGGTCTGGCGTGGTGCGCTCCCAGCAGCTCAAACGGTCCGGGGCCAGAAGCTGTTCGGACTCAAGGACCCCGCCGACACCCCCCAGGTGGCCGCAACAAACCGAGTCTGTGAAAGAAGGAACCATTATGTGAGTCCACACTCAACACACAGAGAGAACACTTAAAGGTGTACAAACAGCAAACACTTCCTGGCTTGATTACTAATCAACTTCCCAACCTGCAGGCATGGAACATCCAGTTCACAAAACTCCACTGCAGTGGAAGTCGATACATGACTAACATACAGCTCAATATAATAAAGGTGTGAGGGACACCACATTTACTGACTGTATAAATGTTAGTCACAAAATCTAACGTACCTCAGGAAGTGTGCTGACGAGCGTGAGACCTCACCCCCTCCTCTTTCACAGACCGTGCATCAAACCTGGACGTTCTCTGCATCCATTGATGATGAGATGGTCACAAGGTCAAGTCTCTGGCAAATACACACTGTGCACTCCAGTCTTAAATGCCACCATGTTCCAATCCATGCAGATGCACCACAGCTGTGAGTCCTGATGAGCCGCAGGTGATCAGCCTCAGGTGATCAGGGTGAGGTCCTGATAAACTCAGCAACACAGCCACTCAGTTCCAAATGCAAACCACCTGGAAGGAGAAGCAAAGGACAGAAACAAAAAGGCAGCCAGGCCCCCCCAGCCATATAACAAAAATTCCTCTAAAACTATCAAAATTTCACAAGCAGGTTCTATTACCATAGCATCTGATTTATAAGCATAATTATTTTCCTCAGCGTTATTATACAAGGTCTGTCCAAAAAGTAACGGACCTTTTTATTTTTTTCAAAAACTATATGGATTTGAATCACGTGTGATTACATCAGCCAAGTTTGAACCTTCGTGCGCATGCGTGAGTTTTTTCACGCCTGTCGGTTGCGTCATTCGCCTGTGGGCAGGCTTTGAGTGAGCACTGGTCCACCCCCCTCGTCGGATTTTTATTGTCAGGGAAATGGCTGAGAGGCTGCCGCTTTGCTCTATGAAATTTTTGTCAGAAACTGTTAGAGACAGCCAGTTGGAGACCATTCGAAAGATTCAGATTGATTTCGGTGAAGATTCTGTCTGCGTCACACGGATTAAGGAGTGTTAAAACCTTTTTAAAGACGGCCCACAGCGGCGGAGGGTGCGCAGCGCACCGAGCGGCCATCGACAGGCTGGAACGACCAGATCATTTCCAAACTGAAAGCTGTGTTGATCCGGGACATCATGTGACTACCACAGAAATGGCAAGAGAGCTGGACATAGCACTTTTGTGACACATTCCACTGTTACAGGAGATTTTGTAATGAAAGACGTGCAGAGGATTTTGCGCGTCGGCACGGAGCCGCTCATGGCGCACAAAAAAAAAAAAAACACCTCCGTGTTGGAAACCATTCAGAAGATTCAGACGGCTTTCGATGGCTTTTCAGTCGAGTGAGTACCTGAGAAATTGTGTAACAGCTGGACATGTCCCAACATGTCCTGTGAGACTTCCAACACGGAGGTGTTTTTTTTTGTTGCGCGCCATGAGCGGCTCCGTGCCGACGCGCGAAATCCTCCGCACGTCTTTCATTACAAAATCTCCTGTAACAGTGGAATGTGTCACAAAAGTGCTATGTCCAGCTCTCTTGCCATTTCTGTGGTAGTCACACGATGTCCCGGATCAACACAGTGTTCAGTTTAGAAATGATCTGGTCGTTCCAGCCTGTCGATGGCTGCTCGGTGCGCTGCGCGCCCTCTGCCACTGTGGGCCGTCTTTAAAAAGGTTTTAACACTCCTTAATCCGTGTGACGCCGACAGAATCTTCACCGAAATCAATCTGAATCTTTCGAATGGTTTCCAACTGGCTGTCTCTAACAGTTTCTGAAAAAAATTTCATGGAGCAAAGTGGCAGTCGCTCTGCCATTTCACTGACAATAAAAATCAGACGAGGGGGGTGGACCAGTGCTCACTCAAAGCCTGCCCACAGGCGAATGACGCACCGACAGGCGTGAAAAAACTCACACATGCGCACGAAGGTTCAAGCTTGTCTGATGCATCACATGTGATTCAAATCCATATAGTTTTTGAAAAAAATAAAAAGGTCCATTACTTTTTGGACAGACCTCGTATATGGAACAACTGTGGTATTTTAAACAAGAATAAGAGCATTTTTCTAAACGTGTGGTTTCAAAATAACATTATTTTGGTTAAACAATTGATAACACCAGATGGGAATCTTATGACATATTGACATGTTTGTGTCAACTGATAATGTACCTGTATCACAAGCTGAGTTTAATACAGTCTTGAAAACTATTTCTAGTGGTGTTAAAATGCTATGCAGAGGTTCTTCTAATCAAAGTCTGGTTTCCCCTGAAACCTCCTGTGGAAAAATGCGTTTTTCTTCACCACGTAAAAATAACAAAGTTATACAGTCTCTTTTTCAACGTGAAATTGCTGTGAAACCTCATGTCATATCCTACTGGAGTCACTTTGCTTGTAATTTTAATTAGAAAGACATGGGCATTACCTCATAAATATTTCATAACAAACAAAACTAAAGAAATCTCTTTTAAAATTATTCACAAATTCGACCCTGCAAAGCATTTCTTGAGCAGATTTAAAAAGATATAGATACATATTGTTCATTTTGTTCCTCTCTCCCAGAAACTTTACAACATTTTTTTTTGGCAATGCTTATTTACCGAGAACTTTTGGAAGGACATTACCCATTTCATAACAACCCACTTTTACAAAGACGATAGAATGTTATACGAACATATTATTATACTTTTTTGTTGTTTTTGCAAAAGACAGTACAATAGAAAATGAAGTTTATATTACCAATCTACTCATTATTATGGCAAAGTTTTACATACACAAGTGTAAATTCTCAAAAAAAAAAAAACATATTCTCTATCTTTTATAAGGAATTTGAAATTTATATGAACTGTATTGAACTCTGTACAAATACAAAGGCTGTAAAACGTTATGGACACACTGTATGAACTGTATTTTATTTTATTTTATTTATTTTTATTAGTGGTACCCCCTGGAACATTTTTGTTCAGTTATGTAAATGAACTGTATGTGTTGTGCAACTTTTCATTCAATAAAAAAATGGGGAAAAAAAACGAACGCGCGAGCGGTAATTCTTGTTTCCATGGAAACGAGACATTAGGCGTCTGCAGCGCGCCATCTGGCGGGACTGCAGGTACAGCAGGCGGAGCAGAGGGTCGTCACGGCATATGTTTTTTCTCCACGAGAAAGTGAGAAGAGACTCCGTTTTTACCGTCTGACCGGAGGATTTGTATAAAGCTTTGCTCGGTGGTTTAGCTGGACTTCAGGCAGAAGGAGATGTGAGTGAACTATGACTTGTGCAAATGGACACAAACATGGCGTCTTCACCTTCTTCTCCACCATGTTTGTGGCGCTCTGCTGCCTGGACGTTCGGGGCTCCGGGCCTCCGGGGGACGGCGGCCCCGGTTGTGGCCCCTGTCCGCTCAACTGCAGCTGCTCGCCGGCGGGGCCACAGCCGTCTTGCGTCGTCAACTGCTCCAACATCGGCCTGGAAAAAGCCCCGACAGGAGCCGAACTCCCGCCGAGTACCGCCGTGCTGTGAGTCCAAACAAACAAACAAACAATTATTCAGTCTGTAATTATATCAAATGAAGATTTAAAAAAAATTATAAAAAGCCCCGACAGGACCCGAGTACTGCCGTGCTGTGAGTCCAAACAAACAAACAAACAATTATTCAGTCTGTAATTATATCAAATGAAGATTTAAAAAAAATTATAAAAAGCCCCGACAGGAGCCGAGTACTGCCGTGCTGTGAGTCCAAACAAACAAACAAACAAACAAACAATTATTCAGTCTGTAATTATATCAAATGAAGATTTAAAAAAAATTATAAAAAGCCCCGACAGGACCCGAGTACTGCCGTGCTGTGAGTCCAAACAAACAAACAAACAATTATTCAGTCTGTAATTATATCAAATGAAGATTTAAAAAAAATTATAAAAAGCCCCGACAGGAGCCGAGTACTGCCGTGCTGTGAGTCCAAACAAACAAACAAACAAACAATTATTCAGTCTGTAATTATATCAAATGAAGATTAAAAAAAAAAAAAAAAAAACGAAAGCCCCGACAGGAGCCGAGTACCGCCGTGCTGTGAGTCCAAACAAACAAACAAACAAACAATTATTCAGTCTGTAATTATATCAAATGAAGATTAAAAAAAAAAAAAAAAACCGAAAGCCCCGACAGGAGCCGAGTACCGCCGTGCTGTGAGTCCAAACAAACAAACAAACAATTATTCAGTCTGTAATTATATCAAATGAAGATTTAAAAAAAATTATAAAAAGCCCCGACAGGAGCCGAGTACTGCCGTGCTGTGAGTCCAAACAAACAAACAAACAAACAATTATTCAGTCTGTAATTATATCAAATGAAGATTTAAAAAAAAAAACAAAAAACGAAAGCCCCGACAGGAGCCGAGTACCGCCGTGCTGTGAGTCCAAACAAACAAACAAACAAACAATTATTCAGTCTGTAATTATATCAAATGAAGATTAAAAAAAAAAAAAAAAAAAACGAAAGCCCCGACAGGAGCCGAGTACCGCCGTGCTGTGAGTCCAAACAAACAAACAAACAAACAATTATTCAGTCTGTAATTATATCAAATGAAGATTAAAAAAAAAAAAAAAACCGAAAGCCCCGACAGGAGCCGAGTACCGCCGTGCTGTGAGTCCAAACAAACAAACAAACAATTATTAAGTCTGTAATTATATCAAATGAAGATTAAAAAAAATTATAAAAAGCCCCGACAGGAGCAGAGTACTGCCGTGCTGTGAGTCCAAACAAACAAACAATTATTCAGTCTAATTATATCAAATGAAGATAAAAAAAAAATAAAATAAAAAAAACGAAAGCCCCGACAGGAGCAGAGTACTGCCGTGCTGTGAGTCCAAACAAACAAACAATTATTCAGTCTGTAATTATATCAAATGAAGATAAAAAAAAAAAAAAAAAAAAAACGAAAGCCCCGACAGGTCCCGAGTACTGCCGTGCTGTGAGTCCAAACAAACAAACAAACAAACAAACAATTATTCAGTCTGTAATTATATCAAATGAAGATTTAAAAAAAAACGAAATCCCCGACAGGAGCCGAGTACCGCCGTGCTGTGAGTCCAAACAAACAAACAAACAAACAATTATTCAGTCTGTAATTATATCAAATGAAGATTTAAAAAAAACAAAAAACGAAAGCCCCGACAGGAGCCGAGTACCGCAGTGCTGTGAGTCCAAACAAACAAACAAACAATTATTCAGTCTGTAATTATATCAAATGAAGATTAAAAAAAAATTATAAAAAGCCCCGACAGGAGCAGAGTACTGCCGTGCTGTGAGTCCAAACAAACAAACAATTATTCAGTCTGTAATTATATCAAATGAAGATAAAAAAAAAAAAAAAAAAAAACGAAAGCCCCGACAGGAGCAGAGTACTGCCGTGCTGTGAGTCCAAACAAACAAACAAACAAACAATTATTCAGTCTGTAATTATATCAAATGAAGATTTAAAAAAATTACAAAAAGCCCCGACAGGAGCCGAGTACTGCCGTGCTGTGAGTCCAAACAAACAAACAAACAATTATTCAGTCTGTAATTATATCAAATGAAGATTAAAAAAAAAATTATAAAAAGCCCCGACAGGAGCCGAGTACCGCCGTGCTGTGAGTCCAAACAAACAAACAAACAATTATTCAGTCTGTCATTATATCAAATGAAGATTAAAAAAAAAAATAAAATGAAAGCCCCGACAGGAGCCGAGCACTGCCGTGCTGTGAGTCCAAACAAACAAACAAACAATTATTCAGTCTGTAATTATATCAAATGAAGATTAAAAAAAAAAACGAAAGCCCCGACAGGAGCCGAGTACCGCCGTGCTGTGAGTCCAAACAAACAAACAAACAATTATTCAGTCTGTAATTATATCAAATGAAGATTTAAAAAAAATTATAAAAAGCCCCGACAGGACCCGAGTACTGCCGTGCTGTGAGTCCAAACAAACAAACAAACAAACAAACAATTATTCAGTCTGTAATTATATCAAATGAAGATTTAAAAAAAAAAAAAAAAACGAAAGCCCCGACAGGAGCCGAGTACCGCCGTGCTGTGAGTCCAAACAAACAAACAAACAAACAATTATTCAGTCTGTAATTATATCAAATGAAGATTAAAAAAAAAAAAAAAACCGAAAGCCCCGACAGGAGCCGAGTACCGCCGTGCTGTGAGTCCAAACAAACAACCAATTATTCAGTCTGTAATTATATCAAATGAAGATAAAAAAAAAAAAAAAAAAAAAAAAAACGAAAGCCCCGACAGGTCCCGAGTACTGCCGTGCTGTGAGTCCAAACAAACAAACAAACAAACAATTATTCAGTCTGTAATTATATCAAATGAAGATTTAAAAAAAAAAAAAAACGAAAGCCCCGACAGGAGCCGAGTACCGCAGTGCTGTGAGTCCAAACAAACAAACAAACAATTATTCAGTCTGTAATTATATCAAATGAAGATTAAAAAAAAATTATAAAAAGCCCCGACAGGAGCAGAGTACTGCCGTGCTGTGAGTCCAAACAAACAAACAATTATTCAGTCTGTAATTATATCAAATGAAGATAAAAAAAAACAAACAAAAAAAAAACGAAAGCCCCGACAGGAGCAGAGTACTGCCGTGCTGTGAGTCCAAACAAACAAACAAACAAACAATTATTCAGTCTGTAATTATATCAAATGAAGATTTAAAAAAATTACAAAAAGCCCCGACAGGAGCCGAGTACTGCCGTGCTGTGAGTCCAAACAAACAAACAAACAATTATTCAGTCTGTAATTATATCAAATGAAGATTAAAAAAAATTTTACAAAAAGCCCCGACAGGAGCCGAGTACCGCCGTGCTGTGAGTCCAAACAAACAAACAAACAATTATTCAGTCTGTAATTATATCAAATGAAGATTAAAAAAAATTACAAAAAGCCCCGACAGGAGCCGAGCACTGCCGTGCTGTGAGTCCAAACAAACAAACAAACAATTATTCAGTCTGTAATTATATCAAATGAAGATTAAAAAAAAAATTATAAAAAGCCCCGACAGGAGCCGAGTACCGCCGTGCTGTGAGTCCAAACAAACAAACAAACAATTATTCAGTCTGTCATTATATCAAATGAAGATTAAAAAAAATAATAAAATGAAAGCCCCGACAGGAGCCGAGTACCGCCGTGCTGTGAGTCCAAACAAACAAACAAACAATTATTCAGTCTGTAATTATATCAAATGAAGATTAAAAAAATTACAAAAAGCCCCGAGAGGAGCTGAGTACCGCCGTGCTGTGAGTCCAAACAAACAAACAATTATTCAGTCTGTAATTATATCAAATGAAGATTAAAAAAAATTACAAAAAGCCCCGACAGGAGCCGAGTACCGCCGTGCTGTGAGTCCAAACAAACAAACAATTATTCAGTCTGTAATTATATCAAATGAAGATTAAAAAAAAAATTACAAAAAGCCCCGACAGGAGCCGAGTACCGCCGTGCTGTGAGTCCAAACAAACAAACAATTATTCAGTCTGTCATTATATCAAATGAAGATTAAAAAAAAAATTACAAAAAGCCCCGACAGGAGCAGAGTACCGCCGTGCTGTGAGTCCAAACAAACAAACAATTATTCAGTCTGTCATTATATCAAATGAAGATTAAAAAAAAAATTACAAAAAGCCCCGACAGGAGCAGAGTACCGCCGTGCTGTGAGTCCAAACAAACAAACAATTATTCAGTCTGTCATTATATCAAATGAAGATTAAAAAAAAATTACAAAAAGCCCCGACAGGAGCCGAGTACCGCCGTGCTGTGAGTCCAAACAAACAAACAAACAAACAATTATTCAGTCTGTAATTATATCAAATGAAGATTAAAAAAAAATTACAAAGAGCCCCGACAGGAGCCGAGTACCGCCGTGCTGTGAGTCCAAACAAACAAACAAACAAACAATTATTCAGTCTGTCATTATATCAAATGAAGATTAAAAAAAAAATTACAAAAAGCCCCGACAGGAGCAGAGTACCGCCGTGCTGTGAGTCCAAACAAACAAACAATTATTCAGTCTGTCATTATATCAAATGAAGATTAAAAAAAAAATTACAAAAAGCCCCGACAGGAGCAGAGTACCGCCGTGCTGTGAGTCCAAACAAACAAACAATTATTCAGTCTGTCATTATATCAAATGAAGATTAAAAAAAATTACAAAAAGCCCCGACAGGAGCCGAGTACCGCCGTGCTGTGAGTCCAAACAAACAAACAAACAAACAATTGTTCAGTCTGTAATTATATCAAATGAAGATTAAAAAAAAATTACAAAAAGCCCCGACAGGAGCTGAGTACCACCGTGCTGTGAGTCCAAACAAACAAACAATTATTCAGTTTGTAATTATATCAAATGAAGATTAAAAAAAATTACAAAAAGCCCCGACAGGAGCCGAGTACCGCCGTGCTGTGAGTCCAAACAAACAAACAAACAAACAATTATTCAGTCTGTAATTATATCAAATGAAGATTTAAAAAAATTACAAAAAGCCCCGACAGGAGCCGAGTACTGCCGTGCTGTGAGTCCAAACAAACAAACAAACAATTATTCAGTCTGTAATTATATCAAATGAAGATTAAAAAAAAAATTATAAAAAGCCCCGACAGGAGCCGAGTACCGCCGTGCTGTGAGTCCAAACAAACAAACAAACAATTATTCAGTCTGTCATTATATCAAATGAAGATTAAAAAAAAAAATAAAATGAAAGCCCCGACAGAAGCCGAGCACTGCCGTGCTGTGAGTCCAAACAAACAAACAAACAATTATTCAGTCTGTAATTATATCAAATGAAGATTAAAAAAAAAAACGAAAGCCCCGACAGGAGCCGAGTACCGCCGTGCTGTGAGTCCAAACAAACAAACAAACAATTATTCAGTCTGTAATTATATCAAATGAAGATTTAAAAAAAATTATAAAAAGCCCCGACAGGACCCGAGTACTGCCGTGCTGTGAGTCCAAACAAACAAACAAACAAACAAACAATTATTCAGTCTGTAATTATATCAAATGAAGATTTAAAAAAAAAAAAAAAACGAAAGCCCCGACAGGAGCCGAGTACCGCCGTGCTGTGAGTCCAAACAAACAAACAAACAAACAATTATTCAGTCTGTAATTATATCAAATGAAGATTAAAAAAAAAAAAAAAACCGAAAGCCCCGACAGGAGCCGAGTACCGCCGTGCTGTGAGTCCAAACAAACAACCAATTATTCAGTCTGTAATTATATCAAATGAAGATAAAAAAAAAAAAAAAAAAAAAAAAAAACGAAAGCCCCGACAGGTCCCGAGTACTGCCGTGCTGTGAGTCCAAACAAACAAACAAACAAACAATTATTCAGTCTGTAATTATATCAAATGAAGATTTAAAAAAAAAAAAAAACGAAAGCCCCGACAGGAGCCGAGTACCGCAGTGCTGTGAGTCCAAACAAACAAACAAACAATTATTCAGTCTGTAATTATATCAAATGAAGATTAAAAAAAAATTATAAAAAGCCCCGACAGGAGCAGAGTACTGCCGTGCTGTGAGTCCAAACAAACAAACAATTATTCAGTCTGTAATTATATCAAATGAAGATAAAAAAAAACAAACAAAAAAAAAACGAAAGCCCCGACAGGAGCAGAGTACTGCCGTGCTGTGAGTCCAAACAAACAAACAAACAAACAATTATTCAGTCTGTAATTATATCAAATGAAGATTTAAAAAATTACAAAAAGCCCCGACAGGAGCCGAGTACTGCCGTGCTGTGAGTCCAAACAAACAAACAAACAATTATTCAGTCTGTAATTATATCAAATGAAGATTAAAAAAAATTTTACAAAAAGCCCCGACAGGAGCCGAGTACCGCCGTGCTGTGAGTCCAAACAAACAAACAAACAATTATTCAGTCTGTAATTATATCAAATGAAGATTAAAAAAATTACAAAAAGCCCCGACAGGAGCCGAGCACTGCCGTGCTGTGAGTCCAAACAAACAAACAAACAATTATTCAGTCTGTAATTATATCAAATGAAGATTAAAAAAAAAATTATAAAAAGCCCCGACAGGAGCCGAGTACCGCCGTGCTGTGAGTCCAAACAAACAAACAAACAATTATTCAGTCTGTCATTATATCAAATGAAGATTAAAAAAAATAATAAAATGAAAGCCCCGACAGGAGCCGAGTACCGCCGTGCTGTGAGTCCAAACAAACAAACAAACAATTATTCAGTCTGTAATTATATCAAATGAAGATTAAAAAAATTACAAAAAGCCCCGAGAGGAGCTGAGTACCGCCGTGCTGTGAGTCCAAACAAACAAACAATTATTCAGTCTGTAATTATATCAAATGAAGATTAAAAAAAATTACAAAAAGCCCCGACAGGAGCCGAGTACCGCCGTGCTGTGAGTCCAAACAAACAAACAATTATTCAGTCTGTAATTATATCAAATGAAGATTAAAAAAAAAATTACAAAAAGCCCCGACAGGAGCCGAGTACCGCCGTGCTGTGAGTCCAAACAAACAAACAATTATTCAGTCTGTCATTATATCAAATGAAGATTAAAAAAAAAATTACAAAAAGCCCCGACAGGAGCAGAGTACCGCCGTGCTGTGAGTCCAAACAAACAAACAATTATTCAGTCTGTCATTATATCAAATGAAGATTAAAAAAAAAATTACAAAAAGCCCCGACAGGAGCAGAGTACCGCCGTGCTGTGAGTCCAAACAAACAAACAATTATTCAGTCTGTCATTATATCAAATGAAGATTAAAAAAAAATTACAAAAAGCCCCGACAGGAGCCGAGTACCGCCGTGCTGTGAGTCCAAACAAACAAACAAACAAACAATTATTCAGTCTGTAATTATATCAAATGAAGATTAAAAAAAAATTACAAAGAGCCCCGACAGGAGCCGAGTACCGCCGTGCTGTGAGTCCAAACAAACAAACAAACAAACAATTATTCAGTCTGTCATTATATCAAATGAAGATTAAAAAAAAAATTACAAAAAGCCCCGACAGGAGCAGAGTACCGCCGTGCTGTGAGTCCAAACAAACAAACAATTATTCAGTCTGTCATTATATCAAATGAAGATTAAAAAAAAATTACAAAAAGCCCCGACAGGAGCAGAGTACCGCCGTGCTGTGAGTCCAAACAAACAAACAATTATTCAGTCTGTCATTATATCAAATGAAGATTAAAAAAAAATTACAAAAAGCCCCGACAGGAGCCGAGTACCGCCGTGCTGTGAGTCCAAACAAACAAACAAACAAACAAACAAACAATTGTTCAGTCTGTAATTATATCAAATGAAGATTAAAAAAAAATTACAAAAAGCCCCGACAGGAGCTGAGTACCACCGTGCTGTGAGTCCAAACAAACAAACAATTATTCAGTTTGTAATTATATCAAATGAAGATTAAAAAAAATTACAAAAAGCCCCGACAGGAGCCGAGTACCGCCGTGCTGTGAGTCCAAACAAACAAACAAACAAACAATTATTCAGTCTGTCATTATATCAAATGAAGATTAAAAAAAAATTACAAAAAGCCCCGACAGGAGCCGAGTACCGCCGTGCTGTGAGTCCAAACAAACAAACAATTATTCAGTCTGTAATTATATCAAATGAAGATAAAAAAAAAAATTACAAAAAGCCCCGACAGGAGCCGAGTACCGCCGTGCTGTGAGTCCAAACAAACAAACAAACAAACAATTATTCAGTCTGTCATTATATCAAATGAAGATTAAAAAAAAAATTACAAAAAGCCCCGACAGGAGCCGAGTACCACCGTGCTGTGAGTCCAAACAAACAAACAATTATTCAGTCTGTAATTATATCAAATGAAGATTAAAAAAAAAATTACAAAAAGCCCCGACAGGAGCCGAGTACCGCCGTGCTGTGAGTCCAAACAAACAAACAATTATTCAGTCTGTAATTATATCAAATGAAGATTAAAAAAAAAATTACAAAAAGCCCCGACAGGAGCCGAGTACCGCCGTGCTGTGAGTCCAAACAAACAAACAAACAATTATTCAGTCTGTAATTATATCAAATGAAGATAAAAAAAAATTACAAAAAGCCCCGACAGGAGCAGAGTACCGCCGTGCTGTGAGTCCACACAAACAAACAATTATTCAGTCTGTCATTATATCAAATGAAGATTAAAAAAAAATTACAAAAAGCCCCGACAGGAGCCGAGTACCGCCGTGCTGTGAGTCCAGACAAATAAACAAACAAACAAACAATTATTCAGTCTGTAATTATATCAAATGAAGATTAAAAAAAAATTACAAAGAGCCCCGACAGGAGCCGAGTACCGCCATGCTGTGAGTCCAAACAAACAAACAAACAAACAATTATTCAGTCTGTAATTATATCAAATGAAGATTAAAAAAAAATTACAAAAAGCCCCGACAGGAGCTGAGTACCACCGTGCTGTGAGTCCAAACAAACAAACAATTATTCAGTTTGTAATTATATCAAATGAAGATTAAAAAAAATTACAAAAAGCCCCGACAGGAGCTGAGTACCACTGTGCTGTGAGTCCAAACAAACAATTATTCAGTCTGTAATTATATCAAATGAAGATTAAAAAAAAAAAAAAAAATGAAAGCCCCGACAGGAGCCGAGTACCGCCGTGCTGTGAGTCCAAACAAACAAACAATTATTCAGTCTGTAATTATATCAAATGAAGATAAAAAAAAAAATTACAAAAAGCCCCGACAGGAGCCGAGTACCGCCGTGCTGTGAGTCCAAACAAACAAACAAACAAACAATTATTCAGTCTGTCATTATATCAAATGAAGATTAAAAAAATAAATAAAATGAAAGCCCCGACAGGAGCCGAGTACCGCCGTGCTGTGAGTCCAAACAAACAAACAATTATTCATTCTGTAATTATATCAAATGAAGATTAAAAAAAATTACAAAAAGCCCCGACAGGAGCCGAGTACCGCCGTGCTGTGAGTCCAAACAAACAAACAAACAATTATTCAGTCTGTAATTATATCAAATGAAGATTAAAAAAAATTACAAAAAGCCCCGACAGGAGCCGAGTACCGCCGTGCTGTGAGTCCAAACAAACAAACAATTATTCAGTCTGTAATTATATCAAATGAAGATTAAAAAAAAATTACAAAAAGCCCCGACAGGAGCCGAGTACCACCGTGCTGTGAGTCCAAACAAACAAACAATTATTCAGTCTGTAATTATATCAAATGAAGATTAAAAAAAAATTACAAAAAGCCCCGACAGGAGCCGAGTACCGCCGTGCTGTGAGTCCAAACAAACAAACAATTATTCAGTCTGTAATTATATCAAATGAAGATTAAAAAAAAAATTACAAAAAGCCCCGACAGGAGCCGAGTACCGCCGTGCTGTGAGTCCAAACAAACAAACAAACAATTATTCAGTCTGTAATTATATCAAATGAAGATAAAAAAAAAAAATTACAAAAAGCCCCGACAGGAGCCGAGTACCGCCGTGCTGAGTCCAAACAAACAAACAAACAAACAATTATTCAGTCTGTAATTATATCAAATGAAGATTAAAAAAAACTTTGCAAAAAGCCCCGACAAGAGCCGAGTACCGCCGTGCTGTGAGTCCAAACAAATAAACAAACAAACAAACAATTATTCAGTCTGTAATTATATCAAATGAAGATTAAAAAAAAATTACAAAGAGCCCCGACAGGAGCCGAGTACCGCCATGCTGTGAGTCCAAACAAACAAACAATTATTCAGTCTGTAATTATATCAAATGAAGATTAAAAAAAAATTACAAAAAGCCCCGACAGGAGCTGAGTACCACCGTGCTGTGAGTCCAAACAAACAAACAATTATTCAGTTTGTAATTATATCAAATGAAGATTAAAAAAAATTACAAAAAGCCCCGACAGGAGCTGAGTACCACTGTGCTGTGAGTCCAAACAAACAATTATTCAGTCTGTAATTATATCAAATGAAGATTAAAAAAAAAAAAAAAATGAAAGCCCCGACAGGAGCCGAGTACCGCCGTGCTGTGAGTCCAAACAAACAAACAATTATTCAGTCTGTAATTATATCAAATGAAGATAAAAAAAAAAATTACAAAAAGCCCCGACAGGAGCCGAGTACCGCCGTGCTGTGAGTCCAAACAAACAAACAAACAAACAATTATTCAGTCTGTCATTATATCAAATGAAGATTAAAAAAATAAATAAAATGAAAGCCCCGACAGGAGCCGAGTACCGCCGTGCTGTGAGTCCAAACAAACAAACAATTATTCATTCTGTAATTATATCAAATGAAGATTAAAAAAATTACAAAAAGCCCCGACAGGAGCAGAGTACCGCCGTGCTGTGAGTCCAAACAAACAAACAATTATTCAGTCTGTAATTATATCAAATGAAGATTAAAAAAAAAATTACAAAAAGCCCCGACAGGAGCCGAGTACCACCGTGCTGTGAGTCCAAACAAACAAACAATTATTCAGTCTGTAATTATATCAAATGAAGATTAAAAAAAAAATTACAAAAAGCCCCGACAGGAGCCGAGTACCGCCGTGCTGTGAGTCCAAACAAACAAACAATTATTCAGTCTGTAATTATATCAAATGAAGATTAAAAAAAAAAAAAAAAATGAAAGCCCCGACAGGAGCCGAGTACCGCCGTGCTGTGAGTCCAAACAAACAAACAATTATTCAGTCTGTAATTATATCAAATGAAGATAAAAAAAAAATTACAAAAAGCCCCGACAGGAGCCGAGTACCGCCGTGCTGTGAGTCCAAACAAACAAACAATTATTCAGTCTGTCATTATATCAAATGAAGATTAAAAAAATAAATAAAATGAAAGCCCCGACAGGAGCCGAGTACCGCCGTGCTGTGAGTCCAAACAAACAAACAATTATTCATTCTGTAATTATATCAAATGAAGATTAAAAAAAATTACAAAAAGCCCCGACAGGAGCCGAGTACCGCCGTGCTGTGAGTCCAAACAAACAAACAATTATTCAGTCTGTAATTATATCAAATGAAGATTAAAAAAAAAATTACAAAAAGCCCCGACAGGAGCCGAGTACCACCGTGCTGTGAGTCCAAACAAACAAACAATTATTCAGTCTGTAATTATATCAAATGAAGATTAAAAAAAAAATTACAAAAAGCCCCGACAGGAGCCGAGTACCGCCGTGCTGTGAGTCCAAACAAACAAACAATTATTCAGTCTGTAATTATATCAAATGAAGATTAAAAAAAAAATTACAAAAAGCCCCGACAGGAGCCGAGTACCGCCGTGCTGTGAGTCCAAACAAACAAACAAACAATTATTCAGTCTGTAATTATATCAAATGAAGATAAAAAAAAAAATTACAAAAAGCCCCGACAGGAGCCGAGTACCCCCGTGCTGAGTCCAAACAAACAAACAAACAAACAATTATTCAGTCTGTAATTATATCAAATGAAGATTAAAAAAAACTTTGCAAAAAGCCCCGACAAGAGCCGAGTACCGCCATGCTGTGAGTCCAAACAAACAAACAAACAATTATTCAGTCTGTAATTATATCAAATGAAGATTAAAAAAAAAATTACAAAAAGCCCAGACAGGAGCCGAGTACCGCCGTGCTGTGAGTCCAAACAAACAAACAATTATTCAGTCTGTAATTATATCAAATGAAGATAAAAAAAAAAATTACAAAAAGCCCCGACAGGAGCCGAGTACCGCCGTGCTGTGAGTCCAAACAAACAAACAATTATTCAGTCTGTAATTATATCAAATGAAGATAAAAAAAAAATTACAAAAAGCCCCGACAGGAGCCGAGTACCGCCGTGCTGTGAGTCCAAACAAACAAACAAACAAACAATTATTCAGTCTGTAATTATATCAAATGAAGATTAAAAAAAAAAAAAAAAACCGAAAGCCCCGACAGGAGCCGAGTACCGCCGTGCTGTGAGTCCAAACAAACAAACAAACAATTATTCAGTCTGTAATTATATCAAATGAAGATTAAAAAAAATTATAAAAAGCCCCGACAGGAGCAGAGTACTGCCGTGCTGTGAGTCCAAACAAACAACCAATTATTCAGTCTGTAATTATATCAAATGAAGATAAAAAAAAAAAAAAAATAAAAAAAAACGAAAGCCCCAACAGGAGCAGAGTACTGCCGTGCTGTGAGTCCAAACAAACAAACAATTATTCAGTCTGTAATTATATCAAATGAAGATAAAAAAAAAAAATAAAAAAAAAACGAAAGCCCCGACAGGTCCCGAGTACTGCCGTGCTGTGAGTCCAAACAAACAAACAAACAATTATTCAGTCTGTAATTATATCAAATGAAGATTAAAAAAAAAATTATAAAAAGCCCCGACAGGAGCAGAGTACTGCCGTGCTGTGAGTCCAAACAAACAAACAAACAAACAATTATTCAGTCTGTAATTATATGAAATGAAGATTTAAAAAAATTACAAAAAGCCCCGACAGGAGCCGAGTACTGCCGTGCTGTGAGTCCAAACAAACAAACAAACAATTATTCAGTCTGTAATTATATCAAATGAAGATTAAAAAAAATTTTACAAAAAGCCCCGACAGGAGCCGAGTACCGCCGTGCTGTGAGTCCAAACAAACAAACAAACAATTATTCAGTCTGTAATTATATCAAATGAAGATTAAAAAAATTACAAAAAGCCCCGACAGGAGCCGAGCACTGCCGTGCTGTGAGTCCAAACAAACAAACAAACAATTATTCAGTCTGTCATTATATCAAATGAAGATTAAAAAAAATTTTACAAAAAGCCCCGACAGGAGCCGAGCACTGCCGTGCTGTGAGTCCAAACAAACAAACAAACAATTATTCAGTCTGTAATTATATCAAATGAAGATTAAAAAAAATTACAAAAAGCCCCGACAGGAGCCGAGCACTGCCGTGCTGTGAGTCCAAACAAACAAACAAACAATTATTCAGTCTGTAATTATATCAAATGAAGATTAAAAAAAATTTTACAAAAAGCCCCGACAGGAGCCGAGTACCGCCGTGCTGTGAGTCCAAACAAACAAACAAACAATTATTCAGTCTGTAATTATATCAAATGAAGATTAAAAAAAAAATTATAAAAAGCCCCGACAGGAGCCGAGTACCGCCGTGCTGTGAGTCCAAACAAACAAACAAACAATTATTCAGTCTGTCATTATATCAAATGAAGATTAAAAAAAAAAATAAAATGAAAGCCCCGACAGGAGCCGAGTACCGCCGTGCTGTGAGTCCAAACAAACAAACAAACAATTATTCAGTCTGTAATTATATCAAATGAAGATTAAAAAAATTACAAAAAGCCCCGAGAGGAGCTGAGTACCGCCGTGCTGTGAGTCCAAACAAACAAACAATTATTCAGTCTGTAATTATATCAAATGAAGATTAAAAAAAATTACAAAAAGCCCCGACAGGAGCCGAGTACCGCCGTGCTGTGAGTCCAAACAAACAAACAATTATTCAGTCTGTAATTATATCAAATGAAGATTAAAAAAAAAATTACAAAAAGCCCCGACAGGAGCCGAGTACCGCCGTGCTGTGAGTCCAAACAAACAAACAATTATTCAGTCTGTCATTATATCAAATGAAGATTAAAAAAAAAATTACAAAAAGCCCGACAGGAGCAGAGTACCGCCGTGCTGTGAGTCCAAACAAATAAACAAACAAACAAACAATTATTCAGTCTGTAATTATATCAAATGAAGATTAAAAAAAAATTACAAAGAGCCCCGACAGGAGCCGAGTACCGCCATGCTGTGAGTCCAAACAAACAAACAAACAAACAATTATTCAGTCTGTAATTATATCAAATGAAGATTAAAAAAAAATTACAAAAAGCCCCGACAGGAGCTGAGTACCACCGTGCTGTGAGTCCAAACAAACAAACAATTATTCAGTTTGTAATTATATCAAATGAAGATTAAAAAAAATTACAAAAAGCCCCGACAGGAGCTGAGTACCACTGTGCTGTGAGTCCAAACAAACAATTATTCAGTCTGTAATTATATCAAATGAAGATTAAAAAAAAAAAAAAAAATGAAAGCCCCGACAGGAGCCGAGTACCGCCGTGCTGTGAGTCCAAACAAACAAACAATTATTCAGTCTGTAATTATATCAAATGAAGATAAAAAAAAAAATTACAAAAAGCCCCGACAGGAGCCGAGTACCGCCGTGCTGTGAGTCCAAACAAACAAACAAACAAACAATTATTCAGTCTGTCATTATATCAAATGAAGATTAAAAAAATAAATAAAATGAAAGCCCCGACAGGAGCCGAGTACCGCCGTGCTGTGAGTCCAAACAAACAAACAATTATTCATTCTGTAATTATATCAAATGAAGATTAAAAAAAATTACAAAAAGCCCCGACAGGAGCCGAGTACCGCCGTGCTGTGAGTCCAAACAAACAAACAAACAATTATTCAGTCTGTAATTATATCAAATGAAGATTAAAAAAAATTACAAAAAGCCCCGACAGGAGCCGAGTACCGCCGTGCTGTGAGTCCAAACAAACAAACAATTATTCAGTCTGTAATTATATCAAATGAAGATTAAAAAAAAAATTACAAAAAGCCCCGACAGGAGCCGAGTACCACCGTGCTGTGAGTCCAAACAAACAAACAATTATTCAGTCTGTAATTATATCAAATGAAGATTAAAAAAAAAAATTACAAAAAGCCCCGACAGGAGCCGAGTACCGCCGTGCTGTGAGTCCAAACAAACAAACAATTATTCAGTCTGTAATTATATCAAATGAAGATTAAAAAAAAAATTACAAAAAGCCCCGACAGGAGCCGAGTACCGCCGTGCTGTGAGTCCAAACAAACAAACAAACAATTATTCAGTCTGTAATTATATCAAATGAAGATAAAAAAAAAAAATTACAAAAAGCCCCGACAGGAGCCGAGTACCGCCGTGCTGAGTCCAAACAAACAAACAAACAAACAATTATTCAGTCTGTAATTATATCAAATGAAGATTAAAAAAAACTTTGCAAAAAGCCCCGACAAGAGCCGAGTACCGCCGTGCTGTGAGTCCAAACAAACAAACAAACAATTATTCAGTCTGTAATTATATCAAATGAAGATTAAAAAAAAAATTACAAAAAGCCCAGACAGGAGCCGAGTACCGCCGTGCTGTGAGTCCAAACAAACAAACAATTATTCAGTCTGTAATTATATCAAATGAAGATAAAAAAAAAATTACAAAAAGCCCCGACAGGAGCCGAGTACCGCCGTGCTGTGAGTCCAAACAAACAAACAATTATTCAGTCTGTAATTATATCAAATGAAGATAAAAAAAAAAATTACAAAAAGCCCCGACAGGAGCCGAGTACCGCCGTGCTGTGAGTCCAAACAAACAAACAAACAATTATTCAGTCTGTAATTATATCAAATGAAGATTAAAAAAAAATTACAAAAAGCCCAGACAGGAGCCGAGTACCGCCGTGCTGTGAGTCCAAACAAACAAACAATTATTCAGTCTGTAATTATATCAAATGAAGATTAAAAAAAAAATTACAAAAAGCCCCGACAGGAGCCGAGTACCGCCGTGCTGTGAGTCCAAACAAACAAACAAACAATTATTCAGTCTGTAATTATATCAAATGAAGATTAAAAAAAAAAATTACAAAAAGCCCAGACAGGAGCCGAGTACCGCCGTGCTGTGAGTCCAAACAAACAAACAATTATTCAGTCTGTAATTATATCAAATGAAGATTAAAAAAAAAATTACAAAAAGCCCCGACAGGAGCCGAGTACCGCCGTGCTGTGAGTCCAAACAAACAAACAAACAATTATTCAGTCTGTAATTATATCAAATGAAGATTAAAAAAAAATTACAAAAAGCCCAGACAGGAGCCGAGTACCGCCGTGCTGTGAGTCCAAACAAACAAACAATTATTCAGTCTGTAATTATATCAAATGAAGATAAAAAAAAAAATTACAAAAAGCCCCGACAGGAGCCGAGTACCGCCGTGCTGTGAGTCCAAACAAACAAACAATTATTCAGTCTGTAATTATATCAAATGAAGATAAAAAAAAAATTACAAAAAGCCCCGACAGGAGCCGAGTACCGCCGTGCTGTGAGTCCAAACAAACAAACAATTATTCAGTCTGTAATTATATCAAATGAAGATAAAAAAAAAATTACAAAAAGCCCCGACAGGAGCCGAGTACCGCCGTGCTGTGAGTCCAAACAAACAAACAAACAAACAATTATTCAGTCTGTAATTATATCAAATGAAGATAAAAAAAAAATTACAAAAAGCCCCGACAGGAGCCGAGTACCGCCGTGCTGTGAGTCCAAACAAACAAACAATTATTCAGTCTGTAATTATATCAAATGAAGATAAAAAAAAAAATTACAAAAAGCCCCGACAGGAGCCGAGTACCGCCGTGCTGTGAGTCCAAACAAACAAACAATTATTCAGTCTGTAATTATATCAAATGAAGATAAAAAAAAAATTACAAAAAGCCCCGACAGGAGCCGAGTACCGCCGTGCTGTGAGTCCAAACAAACAAACAATTATTCAGTCTGTAATTATATCAAATGAAGATAAAAAAAAAAATTACAAAAAGCCCCGACAGGAGCCGAGTACCGCCGTGCTGTGAGTCCAAACAAACAAACAATTATTCAGTCTGTAATTATATCAAATGAAGATAAAAAAAAATTACAAAAAGCCCCGACAGGAGCCGAGTACCGCCGTGCTGTGAGTCCAAACAAACAAACAATTATTCAGTCTGTAATTATATCAAATGAAGATAAAAAAAAAAATTACAAAAAGCCCCGACAGGAGCCGAGTACCGCCGTGCTGTGAGTCCAAACAAACAAACAATTATTCAGTCTGTCATTATATCAAATGAAGATTAAAAAAAAAATTACAAAAAGCCCGACAGGAGCAGAGTACCGCCGTGCTGTGAGTCCAAACAAATAAACAAACAAACAAACAATTATTCAGTCTGTAATTATATCAAATGAAGATTAAAAAAAATTACAAAGAGCCCCGACAGGAGCCGAGTACCGCCATGCTGTGAGTCCAAACAAACAAACAAACAAACAATTATTCAGTCTGTAATTATATCAAATGAAGATTAAAAAAAATTACAAAAAGCCCCGACAGGAGCTGAGTACCACCGTGCTGTGAGTCCAAACAAACAAACAATTATTCAGTTTGTAATTATATCAAATGAAGATTAAAAAAAATTACAAAAAGCCCCGACAGGAGCTGAGTACCACTGTGCTGTGAGTCCAAACAAACAATTATTCAGTCTGTAATTATATCAAATGAAGATTAAAAAAAAAAAAAAAATGAAAGCCCCGACAGGAGCCGAGTACCGCCGTGCTGTGAGTCCAAACAAACAAACAATTATTCATTCTGTAATTATATCAAATGAAGATAAAAAAAAAAATTACAAAAAGCCCCGACAGGAGCCGAGTACCGCCGTGCTGTGAGTCCAAACAAACAAACAAACAAACAATTATTCAGTCTGTCATTATATCAAATGAAGATTAAAAAAATAAATAAAATGAAAGCCCCGACAGGAGCCGAGTACCGCCGTGCTGTGAGTCCAAACAAACAAACAATTATTCATTCTGTAATTATATCAAATGAAGATTAAAAAAAATTACAAAAAGCCCCGACAGGAGCCGAGTACCGCCGTGCTGTGAGTCCAAACAAACAAACAAACAATTATTCAGTCTGTAATTATATCAAATGAAGATTAAAAAAAATTACAAAAAGCCCCGACAGGAGCCGAGTACCGCCGTGCTGTGAGTCCAAACAAACAAACAATTATTCAGTCTGTAATTATATCAAATGAAGATTAAAAAAAAAATTACAAAAAGCCCCGACAGGAGCCGAGTACCACCGTGCTGTGAGTCCAAACAAACAAACAATTATTCAGTCTGTAATTATATCAAATGAAGATTAAAAAAAAAATTACAAAAAGCCCCGACAGGAGCCGAGTACCGCCGTGCTGTGAGTCCAAACAAACAAACAATTATTCAGTCTGTAATTATATCAAATGAAGATTAAAAAAAAAATTACAAAAAGCCCCGACAGGAGCCGAGTACCGCCGTGCTGTGAGTCCAAACAAACAAACAAACAATTATTCAGTCTGTAATTATATCAAATGAAGATAAAAAAAAAAAAATTACAAAAAGCCCCGACAGGAGCCGAGTACCGCCGTGCTGAGTCCAAACAAACAAACAAACAAACAATTATTCAGTCTGTAATTATATCAAATGAAGATTAAAAAAAACTTTGCAAAAAGCCCCGACAAGAGCCGAGTACCGCCGTGCTGTGAGTCCAAACAAACAAACAAACAATTATTCAGTCTGTAATTATATCAAATGAAGATTAAAAAAAAATTACAAAAAGCCCAGACAGGAGCCGAGTACCGCCGTGCTGTGAGTCCAAACAAACAAACAATTATTCAGTCTGTAATTATATCAAATGAAGATAAAAAAAAAATTACAAAAAGCCCCGACAGGAGCCGAGTACCGCCGTGCTGTGAGTCCAAACAAACAAACAATTATTCAGTCTGTAATTATATCAAATGAAGATAAAAAAAAAAATTACAAAAAGCCCCGACAGGAGCCGAGTACCGCCGTGCTGTGAGTCCAAACAAACAAACAAACAATTATTCAGTCTGTAATTATATCAAATGAAGATTAAAAAAAAAATTACAAAAAGCCCAGACAGGAGCCGAGTACCGCCGTGCTGTGAGTCCAAACAAACAAACAATTATTCAGTCTGTAATTATATCAAATGAAGATTAAAAAAAAAATTACAAAAAGCCCCGACAGGAGCCGAGTACCGCCGTGCTGTGAGTCCAAACAAACAAACAAACAATTATTCAGTCTGTAATTATATCAAATGAAGATTAAAAAAAAAATTACAAAAAGCCCAGACAGGAGCCGAGTACCGCCGTGCTGTGAGTCCAAACAAACAAACAATTATTCAGTCTGTAATTATATCAAATGAAGATTAAAAAAAAAATTACAAAAAGCCCCGACAGGAGCCGAGTACCGCCGTGCTGTGAGTCCAAACAAACAAACAAACAATTATTCAGTCTGTAATTATATCAAATGAAGATTAAAAAAAAATTACAAAAAGCCCAGACAGGAGCCGAGTACCGCCGTGCTGTGAGTCCAAACAAACAAACAATTATTCAGTCTGTAATTATATCAAATGAAGATAAAAAAAAAATTACAAAAAGCCCCGACAGGAGCCGAGTACCGCCGTGCTGTGAGTCCAAACAAACAAACAATTATTCAGTCTGTAATTATATCAAATGAAGATAAAAAAAAAAATTACAAAAAGCCCCGACAGGAGCCGAGTACCGCCGTGCTGTGAGTCCAAACAAACAAACAATTATTCAGTCTGTAATTATATCAAATGAAGATTAAAAAAAATTACAAAAAGCCCCGACAGGAGCCGAGTACCGCCGTGCTGTGAGTCCAAACAAACAAACAAACAAACAATTATTCAGTCTGTAATTATATCAAATGAAGATAAAAAAAAAATTACAAAAAGCCCCGACAGGAGCCGAGTACCGCCGTGCTGTGAGTCCAAACAAACAAACAATTATTCAGTCTGTAATTATATCAAATGAAGATAAAAAAAAAAATTACAAAAAGCCCCGACAGGAGCCGAGTACCGCCGTGCTGTGAGTCCAAACAAACAAACAATTATTCAGTCTGTAATTATATCAAATGAAGATAAAAAAAAAATTACAAAAAGCCCCGACAGGAGCCGAGTACCGCCGTGCTGTGAGTCCAAACAAACAAACAATTATTCAGTCTGTAATTATATCAAATGAAGATAAAAAAAAAAATTACAAAAAGCCCCGACAGGAGCCGAGTACCGCCGTGCTGTGAGTCCAAACAAACAAACAATTATTCAGTCTGTAATTATATCAAATGAAGATAAAAAAAAAATTACAAAAAGCCCCGACAGGAGCCGAGTACCGCCGTGCTGTGAGTCCAAACAAACAAACAATTATTCAGTCTGTAATTATATCAAATGAAGATAAAAAAAAAAATTACAAAAAGCCCCGACAGGAGCCGAGTACCGCCGTGCTGTGAGTCCAAACAAACAAACAAACAAACAATTATTCAGTCTGTAATTATATCAAATAAAGATTAAAAAAAAATTACAAAAAGCCCCGACAGGAGCCGACAGTGCTGAGGTTAAAAAACATAACGTACCATCAGTACCCTTGTCTTGTTCCTCATTTGTCTCAGGATCACCACAGCAGACCTGAGGTGGATCCTATTGCTGATTTGGTGGGTGTAAAAAAAAAAAAAAAAGTAATTAAATCAGTAAAATAAAAAAAGTCCAGTCTGGGAGCGTGCACGACAACATGGAACTGCCTTGGGTCCTGGATGGCACTGACACACTACAGGTCCATCCTTACATTGCTAAAATAACATCCATGTTTCATCTGGTTTCACCAGATTGATGTTATTCATGTAATTAATGTTCTTCTTTTGGCTGCTCCCTTCAGCTCTACCTCCTGTCTTTTTCTTAGTGCCACCGTCTCTAAGCCGTTCACTATAGCTGGTGTCTGTCTTAGGGGTGTCACAGTACATGTGTTCAGTGTGTTCACTTCAAACTGAATCACCCTTTTAAATCAAATGACACCTCTTTCCAAACGACAAACTACAACGGACCAAAACTGCGCCCCCCCCCCCCCCCCCAAAAAAAATGTCGTCCGTTTTTTATGAATTACATTGATGCTGCAAGACATCAGCTCAGGGTCTATGGAGTTAATTTTTTCCCATTAATAACTGAAAGTAAATGCTTTTCACAAAAATTACAGATTTTATTTGGTTTTATTTCTGTCCAGAGATTAAGGATCCAGTGACCAGTTTCATACTTATTTACTCTAAGATTCAATAAAATGTTGACATAGAAAACCCGTAAAGCCTGCTTTTAGTACACAGAAAATTCCCAGGAGGTATTGATACGGGATTCAATAAAGAATTGGATCATAAGCGGAATCAATAATGGCATTGATATTGATAAAATCTTATCAGTACTAGGGCTGAAACGATGAAAAGGTGTAGTACATACGCCAGGCCTGTATGTGGCGCTGTAACGCTCCCACAAAAAACACTGAAGAAGACCATGGCGCTAATCAGTGTAGCAGGTGATGCTACAAGTTTACAAAGCCACACGCTGAGTAAAATAAAACCTTTTAAGAGAAAGGGTTCGGGCAGATCATCTGAAATGGACTTATTGCTCATTTAAAGTGAAGCAGTGTGTTTGTATATATTTAAAAAAAACAAACACATTTTGCTCCACTGGCCGTTGTCCACCTCCGCAGATGAAGCGAAAGGACGCGCACTTTAAATGAGTCATGTTTAATTATTTAAAAAAAAGTTTAATTCAGATTTGATAAGAGTTTTTATCAACAGGCAGCTTTTGTGGAAACGCTGAAAAACGGCTGTGTCATTCACTAAGTATCCACAGAAAACACAGAGTTTGACTTTGGTTTGAGCTGTTCTGTACAGCATGTATAAATATACACTAAACACTGAATAAATCACAGTAATAAAAAGTGCAAATGAAATATGCAATAAGAAGGAAAAAAAAGAATGTCCTGTCCACAGACTGAAGATTTCACAGAGCGCCTGGGCTTATGGTTTGGCAAAGCTCCAAAACTCTTAATATGAAAAAAAAATAACCCGACAAAACAGAGAGAGGGAACACCCTAAACTTAACAGACTTTTCTGATCCATTTGTAATCAGCGTGCACACAACTGTTATAATATGATGAGAGACGAAGGATTGAAAGCAGAAAAGTGTCAAATCATAGCCTTTTGTGTCTGATTTAACAGGTGCACGTCAGGCTGTGGGTCCGAGTCTGAGCACAGTGAGAAAAAAATAAATGGTTGGACTTTTAATCACAGATATAAGTCCAGTCCCACATGCGAGGGGTTTAATGGAAATACATTGTGATCGGACAGGACATTTTATCCGATGTGAGTGAAAATTCATTGTACAAAATTTGTTATATACGAGGTCTGTTAGAAAAGTATCCGACCTTTTTAATTTTTTTTCAAAAACCATATGGATTTGAATCACGTGTGATTGCATCAGCCAAGCTTGAACCTTCGTGCGCATGCGTGAGTTTTTTCACGCCTGTCGGTTGTGTCATTCGCCTGTGAGCAGGCTTTGTGTGAGCAGTGGTCCACCCCTCTCGTCGTTTTTTTATTGCGAATAAATGTCTGAACGATTTGGAGCTTTGCTGCATCAATTGTTTTCCAGAAACTGAGAGACCTCCAGGTGGACACCGTTCGGAAAATTAATATGGCTTTCAGGGACGATTTTATGGGGATTACACAGATTAAGGAGTACTCCAGACGGTTTAAAGACCACCCACAACTGCTGAGAGCGCGCCGCGCTCCAAGCGCCGCGCTCCGAGCGCCAATCGACAGGCTCAAACCCCGCTAGAACAACCAGATCATTTCCAACGTGAAGGCTTTGTTGATCCGGGATGTCGTCTGACTTTCACAAAAAGGCAGGAGACGTGGACATCAGCACTTTTTCGGCACATTCCACTGTTACAGGAGTTTTTTTCATGGAAAGAAAAGCGGAGGGACGCGCCATGGAGCCGTTCATGACGCGGCACAAAACCACCTCTGTGTTGGTCTCACAGGACGGCTTTCAGGTGGATTTCAGACGGCTTCCGGTTGCTTTTCAGTCGTGTGATTATCCGAGAAATTGAGCATGAGCTGGACATGCCCCAACATGTCCTGTGAGGCTTCATCACGGTGTTGCTTTGCGCCATGTGGCTCCACCGCGACGCGCGGAACTCCGCTTCTCTTTCCATGACAAAAACTCCTGTAACAGTGGAATGTGCCGTTCATTTCTAAACTGGACGCTGTCTTGAGCCGGTATGTCGTCTGACTAGCACAGGAATTGTGAAAAGACGTGGACATCAGTACTTTTTCGGCACATTGAGACAGACGTGCGGAGGAGTTCCGCGTGTAAAGACCGATTCGCTTTGGAAGCGAGACAAAGGAACACCTCCGTTTCGGCATGTCAGAGGACAAGTTTGGGCATGTCCTGCTCTCCACAATTTCACTGATACTTACTAGACCGGTAAGCATTGAAAGCCGAGATAGACATGTCCAAACTTGTCCTCTGACACGGAAACGGAGGTGTTCCTTTGTCTCGCTTCCAAAGCGAATCGGTCTTTACGCGCGAAGCCTCTGCGCAGTTTTCCATGACAAAATCTCTTGTTAAAAGTGAAATCTGCCGGAAAATGGCAGCTCTTGTGATAACCAGAGAAAGAGCACATGACGGGCTCGTATCCACAGAGCCATCCGTTTTTAGAAATGGTCCGGCGGCTTGTGCCGCATCGTCGCAGCTCGGAGCGCGGCACGCCGAGCGTCCTTAAAGGGGTCCTTAAAGCTGTAGTAACAGACCTTATTCTCTGTGAAGCCCGTAAAATTTTCACCGAAAGCCAGATACATTTTTCGAATAGTTTCCAGGTGCCAGTCTCTAACAGCTTCTGAAAAAATTCTGATGGGAAAAAAGTCCTTTTCATTCCGCCATTTCCAGACAATGAAAATCCGACGAGGGGGTGGGACCACTCCTTCCCAAGGCGTGCTCACAGGCAAATGACATCACCGACAGGCGTGGAAAAACTCCCGCATGCGCACGAGGGTTCAAGCTTGTCTGATGTAAAAACATATGAATGAAATCCATATAGTTTTTGAAAAAAATAAAAAGGACCGTTACTTTATTGACAGACCTCGTACATAGTGCTTTTCTATCTGCATCAGAAGCTCAAAGTTCTTTACAATGATGTAAGGCATTCACACAAACACACTCACACACCGATGTCAGGGTGCTGCCATGCAAGGTGCTCACTACATACCAGGAACAACTTGGGGATTAAGGACTTTGCCCAAGGGCCCTTAGTGGTTTTCTGGTCTGGCTGGGGTTTGAACCCAGGATCCTCTGGACTGAAGCCCAATGCTTAACCATTAGACCATCACCTCCCCTTCTGACCTTTTTCGAAATTTTAACAGATACAACATTTTTGATGTTTATATTGATGATAAATTAAGCTGGAAAACACATTAATTATGTTAAATCTAAAATATCAAAAGCCATTGCAATTCTGCATAAAGCACAAGACTTCCTCTCCCAGCATTCATTAACCATTTTATATCAGTTATTACTTGTTCCATGACACATTGTGTTGAGGTTTGGGGAAACACATATAGAACTAATACAAGGTGAACACAAAAACACTCCTTGGATTCAAATAGAACACCAATTCCAATGAAGTTGGGATGTTGTGTAAAATGTAAATAAAAACAGAATACAATGATTTTCAAATCCTGTTCAACCTATATTCAATTGAATACACCACAAAGACAAGATATTTAATGTTCAAACTGATAAACTTTATTGTTTTTGTCCAAATATTTGCTCATTTTGAAATGGATGCCTGCAACACGTTTCTAAAAAGCTGGTACAGTGGTATGTTTCCCACTGTGTTACATCACCTTTCCTTCTAACAACACTCAATAAGCGTTTTGTTCTCTCCGTCATCAGAATCCTCACTGTCTGGTTCAGACTGACGATGCACTGCGCGCTCCATTTTGCTCCAATTTATAGAAAACAAACAAACAAACTGAAGCGCTTGCTCAACATTCATAAGATGCCTGATTTTTACAAAACAAAAACAACAAAATAAAAACACCACCACACTAACCACACACGCTAAATGTTTCCACCAAAATAATTCACACTCCAAATATAGACCAAATATTTCTCAAATCTCTGAAATGCCAAAACTCTATCGCTGTCGGTACACATGAAATGCGTGCGTACTCAGCGTTTTTCATGTTGTTGCATTCGTAGATTTGCTTGCAGTTGTGTATGTTTGCTTTTAATGTATGTGTTCTGTTGTCGCCCTTGCCGCACTCCTGCCTTCTTTTTTTTTTTCCTCCCATTTTCATAACGGTAAAGCAAATAGCACTCGGGTTTCCAGATGTACAGTGGACACACTGCTTCCTTGTCAGGGCTGGAAACATCAGATCACAAAGTTCAGAGTCCCTCTGTACCCCCCGCCCCAAAAAAGTAGAAAATATTGCCATTTAACATCACAAGCAAACTTAAAACTGTCCGTCTCTTGTTTCAGCAGAGAGGGGGAGAGAGCTCTCTCTCTCTCTCTCTCTCTCTCCGCCTTTTCTTTTTTTTTTCCCAAAACCCTGATGTTTGTCATCACCGAGCTGTAGCTGTGTGATCAAGCAGTCAGTCTCACACACACACAGGCACTGTATATGTGGATCAGACACACACGTGTGCTTCACCTTCTCTCCAGCTGATTCAGTCTGGATGAATGCATTCAGTGTTTGGACGTGTTGTAGCACACGTACACACGCACACAAAAGGACTGCCTTGTGCATGATTCAGCAACTCAAACGTTGTTCGGAAAAGAATGCAGCCATTTGCAATCACGCTGGGTTTTCTGTTTTCATATGCAACACCTCTGTTGAGCTGTTCACACTCGAATGTCCACTGCTGCTGAAATTTTTTCCACACTTGATGCTCAAAGTCATGCTTCTGTGAACTGCCACCTGGTTTGCACAAACCGAGGCACAGTTCGCTCTGAGAGATCACAGCAAACGACACAAAATATTATTATGTCATGACGACCCTCAGCAGCTCTACGGCAACGAGGCTGATCGTGCTCCTGCAAAGCCCCCTGCTGCAAACAAATACGCAGCGATCAAGGATCACTTCCTTAAAATGTTTGGACTGTCAGACTGAAAGGACCAACAGGCTCTTCTCTCTGGGCTATGGGCTGGAGGACAGCAAGCCCTTCAGAGTTCATGGACAGAATGCTGCAGCTCCTGAGAGGACACCCGATGGGTTTTTTTTTGCATAGCAACTCCCTCCTCAGGTGCGCGCAGCGCTAGAACAACACCATGATCACAGACTGCCTTGCGCTGGCGGAGGAGGCCGACAAATTCTTCCTGGCTGGCCAGCATCATGGCATGACAGCAGCCGCACTCGCCCCATCACACGTCGCAGCAGAAGCCCCGCACCACACACCAGCACTGCCGCAGAGGAGCTGCATCTCTCCTTCACAGCAGAGCTCACAAACTGGCTTGTGCACTGTATGAAAACATTCAGATGGTCGAACAAAGTCAAACTAAACGCTAATGTTACAAAAACTAAGCAAATGATAAGAAACTGTCTTGAACTACAGCAAAACGAAATACGGGTGAATTGACGTTTCCGGTGGCATTCATTCAAATTTTTCAACAGTTTTTAAAAATCTTGACGAAGCGGCAGCTGCAGGAATGAAGCTGTGTGAAGGTTAGAAGGTTAGATTTCTTGTTTAATTTCGGGCTTCATTGTCCTTCGCTAGTGCCATGTGACAGGACTCATGAAGTCATCCTACAAACCACCATCCTGTTCTGTCTCGCTACACTCTCTCCTGCCACCACCTTACAGTCTCCAATTTCTTTTAGCTTGCATCTCCTCCACAGAATGTAGTCCACCTGTGTGCACCTTCCTCCCCTCTGTCACCCTCTGCTCCTTCCGTTTCATGCCTGTCCTTGATATTCATTACTTCCTCGTTAGACACTCGTTTCACCTCCAACACACTCTTAACATGCTTTTCCTTTAATATGACCCCCAGCACTATTTCTCCTCCCATCCTCACCTTGATACAAGAGTTTGAACCCTCCTCTGATTCTCCTGGCCTTGCGTCCATTCCACTTGGTCTCTTGAGCACACTGTGTGTCTACCTTTCTGCTCTCCATCATATCAGCCAACTCTTCTGTCTTTTTTCTTAATCTTTGGGATATGCACGTGGCCACGCCCTTCTGAACCAAGTCAGCCATATGAGACGGTGCACAGCTGTCCAGTATCTTATCAGTCCTTTGCACTGGGCTCATATCATCAAATTTCTGAATTATTTTGAGTGACCTGCTGATACCTTGAACTCTTAAGTGATAATCCAGAAAAACACGAGTGACCGTATTAAAGTCAGGATGATGCGAAATGAGGGATCGCTGTCCAGCATGAAGTGCACTTAAAGAGAAAGTTTGACTGTTTATTTACTGACCAGATGCTGTGTTCCATTTGAATTTCAGCCATAACCGTGAGGTTGTTGGTTATTGATTTTCCTGCATATGTTCACCTCAGACCTGTTTGACCTCGGCACATGTGGACCTTGTAAAACCTAATTTACAGAATGGTGAAGAATGGACGTCCTTCAGTGGTGCAGGGTTTAGTTTTCCCAGCATGCCGTGGGAGTCAGTGTTAAACTGCTGCACACAATCGCTCTTCAGTGCCAGCTGGACATCAGACAATGCTGCAGCTGGAAAAATGGACACAGTGTTCTGAGAGAGAGCGGAAAGTGTTTTGTGACCCAAACACAGTAAAGAGACTGCCAGAGGTTCTGCTCTGTCGTTTGCTGAGCGCTGGAGCCCTAAGTTCCTGTTCTGGCCGTGAGGTGTTGGTTTGAACGTGAGCCAGTTGTTCTCCCAAACCCCACCCGTGTGTTTACTCCTTCATTTTCTCTTCCTGCGTCTTTATCCTCTCTCGTGCCTTCAGTCCCTCTGTGAAATGTGTTTCAGTCAGTCAGCGAGGCGCATGCTCGCAGCATGGTGCTGCAGCTGCTGCTTGTTGAAGTTGGATGACCTCAAAACATCAGTCTACACATTTCTTACACAACCACACTGCCAAGAAACTGAATGACACCAACTTTCTCAGCTGAGAGCTGGTGAAACTTGAAACTGAGATTGAATTGTTTGTAAGATAATAATATCATCACAAGTGTGACAGACTAATGGATATCAATAAAAAAAAAAACTTTGATGGTATGTTCAATACTGACACCATCAGGAACAGGACATCGGCTTCGGTTGCTTGAGTGAACCCTAATTGTCCTCCCTCCATTGCTCCTAAGTAACCAGGTCTGAGGTTAGGATGAGGTTCAGTGCAGACCTTCAGAATAAAAGTCATTTTTTTTAGAAACAGCAGAGCGTGGGATGCAGTTATTCTGTCGTAAAGTAACGTTAACATTTTGAACACTCAGTAATTGCCTTTGATTTCTAAGGATGTCCCAGTCTTGTGGAACTAATCAGAATCTGACCTGGTCAAGGAATATTTGGATTGATCAGTATCTGATTAATTCAACCCTAATCACCAAACGCTTCCTTTTGCTTTTGTGTATAGCAAGGCTTTGAACCAGTTTGCAGAATGCAAAAAAACCCCAGAAACTTGGTATTTTGCTGGGAACAAAAATGAAACCAGAAACTTTACCCGTGGGCATCGGGTATTGCGAAGGCTTTGTGTCCGTCCATCCGTCTGTTTGTGCTCAGCATAAATCCAGTACTGTTACTTCCACAGTCTTCAAATTTACAGGGAACATTCTTGGGACACAGACCTTGGACAAGTTCGAAGATGGCTAACCTTGACATATTTTAAGAGGTATTTGAAGAGGTTAATTAAAAAAATCACATTCTTTTTCAATCTTTTCCATTTTGTTTTTGAGTGACGGGTGACAGCCAATTAGAGTAGAGCTGCACCGTGACGTCAGTGGTTGGTGTCTTCAAAACAGCTTTGTTTTCTGTGTTTATGTGTGTCTCATATATTTTATAAAAAGCTAGCAAGAAATACACACTTCTGAAACTGAAAATGCTGTTTTTGGAACCCAGTAACACCTCTGGAGTCATTTACAAGACATTTTGCAGACATTAGATTGAATGCTAACTTCCGCTAACTCAAAGTTAACTTCCTATCGAATTTGTCTCATTAATACCAGCAAAGCGGGATGATCTACAAATATTCCTTAATTTGCACAACTTCCGCTTAAAGCGTAAATATTATTTTTGATTGATTGAGGTGCTTCATTGAACATGTGCAAATTGTATGTGAGACAATAGGAGCTTAATAATTAAACAACTACATATTATAAAGAACATGATGCTCATATGGCCGAGGGTATTTTAGCATTGTGCTATATTTTATGTCACAGAACAGAACCTTTTATTTAAAATAAGGGTCACTGGTTAATACCATTATTTATTTCATTCTCGGAAAGGCTTCTGTTTGCAATGATCCAGTGAGGACATCAAGCACCGTTAATACAAAATTGCACCAGCCACCTATTTAACGATGTCAGCCCACTAAACGCCTCATCATTACCCAGGAGGGGAGGGGACCAGAGACCAGTGGTGGGCACAGCTAACCAAAAAATTAGCTTCGATAACAGATAATGAGCTAACTGAAAAGTTATCTTTTATAAAGCTAAACCGATAAACCACTCAAAAAATGTATCGGAAGCTACAGATAACCGATAACTTCCAGTATTGTCTCCAGTACACTTGCAATGTTGCCGTTTATGTGAACGAGAAATTGTGCAGCGGGTCTCATATTCACGTGAAGGATCAGATCAGATCTGCCTCTCGGACGTGGAGCTACTTACGGTGACCATGAGGCTGTATTATCTCCCACGTGATTTTAGAAGTGTGATTACACTCTGCGCGTATATTCCTCCCTCTGCAGACGCCGCCACTGCCTGTGAGCAGATTCACAGCACAGTACCGTGGCTGCTGACGCAACACCCACGCGCGCTCTTCCTCAACACCAGAGACTTTAATCACGCCACCCTCCCCACATTCACCCAGTACGTCACATGTAAAACCAGGGACAGTAGAATACTGGACCTTTTTTATGCTAATGTGGAGGACGCTTACACCCCCACCCCCCGCTGGGACGCTTTGATCACAATCTCATCTACCTGCTCCCCCAATTACACACCCAGCCTGAGAAGAGAACCATTACACAAAAGGTCAGTGAAACTCTGAGAGGCTGAGGGACTGTTTCAGAACTCTTATGGTGAAGACATCAACGGCCTGACCCAGTGTGTCACTGACTACATGAACTTCTGTGTGGAGAGCACTGTGCCCACCCGGAGAGTACGGTGCTTTCCCAGCAACCACCCCTGGGTGACCCCCGAGCTGAAGGTCCTGATGAACCAGAAGAAGAGGGCTTTCAACTCGGGAGACAGAGAGGAGCAGCATAGAGTCCACCATGAGCTCCACTGGAAGATCCGTGCAGCCAAGAAGGTGTATGGAAGGAAAATGGAGGAGCAGCTGGCCCGGAACAACATCAAAGACGTGTGGATGCCTCAAGACCGCCTCCGGATTTGGGCAGGGTGCCAGCAGGACTGCAGATGGGATTCTCGGTTTGCAGAGGAGCTAAACAGCTACTTTAACCGTTTTGGCTCCTCCACACCTGCCCCCCTGCCTGCTCCTGGCCCCCAACATGTCTCCAGCAGCCAGGCCTCCAGTCCCTCTGACCCACCACCTTCTACCCCCTGGCCACCTTCACTGCATCCTGGACCTCGTCTCCCCCTACTGTATTCAGCACCAGCCCGCCTCAGCTCACACCCCAGCTCCCCCCCCCCCCACTGTAACTCTGACTGAGGTGAGATGCCAGCTCCTGTGGCTGAAGCAGAGGAAAGCTGCAGGACCTGATGGGATCTCCCTGAGGCTGCTGAGGGCCTGTGCTGATGAGCTCTGTGAGGTCCTCAGCCACATCTTCAACATGAGCCTCAGCCTGGGGGTGGTCCCCACCCTGTGGAAGACCTCCTGTGTGGTCCCGGTTCCCAAAACACTGCACGCCAAGGAACCGGCCCACTACAGACCAGTTGCCCTGACCTCCCACCTCATGAAGACCATGGAGCGGCTCATACTGTCTCACCTCTGCACCGTGGTGAGCGACATCCTGGACCCACTGCAGTTTGCGTACAAGCCCAACATCGGGGTAGATGATGCTGTCATCTACCTACTGCAACGAGTGCTCACCCACCTGGAGACCGGCGGAGACGCTGTAAGAGTCATGTTCTTTGATTTCTCCAGCGCTTTTAACACTATCAGACCGGCACTGCTGAGGGGGAAGCTGGATGACGCAGGTGTGGATGGACACCTCGCTGCCTGGACCATCGACTACCTTACTGACCGCCCGCAGTGCGTGCAGATGTGCAGCTGTCAGTCTGAGGTGGTAAGGTGCAGCACCGGGGCCCCCCAGGGCACCATCCTCTCACCTTTCCTCTTCACCCTCTACACGTCAGACTTCACATACAACATGGACAGCTGCCACCTCCAGAAGTTCTCTGATGACTCCGCTATTGTGGGTTGCGTGTCTGAGGGGACCAACTGGAGTACCGGTCGGTCATCACAGACTTCGTGGACTGGTGTGAGCGCAACCACTTGTGTCTCAACACTAGTAAGACGAAGGAGATGGTGATCGACTTCAGCAGGAAACCACCACCTCACCCACCAGTGAACATCCAGGGGGAAGACATAAAGACTGTGGACAGTCTCAAATACCTGGGTGTTTACCTAAACAGCAAATTGGACTGGACTCAACACTAACGCCCTGTACAAAAAAGGCCAGAGTCACCTCCACCTCCTGAGGAGACTGAGATCCTTTGGAGTGAGCAGGCCTCTACTTAAGACCGTCTACGACTCTGTTGTAGCCTCTGCTCTCCTCTATGCTGTCGTCTGTTGGGCCCCGGGCAGCACAGAGCGGGAGACAAAGAGACTGAACAAGCTGGTCAGGAAGTCCAGCTCTGTCCTGGGCTGTCCTCTGGACTCTCTGGAGGAGGTGGCTGAGAGGAGGGTGTTAGCCAAGTTCAAATCCATCATGGACAACTCCTCTCACCCTCTGCACCGGACTGTAGTGGAGCTGAGCAGCTCGTTCAGTGACAGACTGAGGCACCCTCAGTGCAAGAAGGAACCATACCGCAGGTCGTTCAGTGACAGGCTGAGGCACCCTCAGTGCAAGAAGGAACCATACCGCAGGTCGTTCCTCCCTGCTGCTGTCAGACTGTACAATAACACTGTGAAATAACCACACGCAATAATATGTCCACAAATCACGTGCAATAACAACTCGTTTACAAATCCCTGCACTAATGTCACCTTATCACATCTAAACCATTTCACATATTGTAAAGAAGATGCTCCTATCTCCTTTTCAATCCCAATCATGTTTATGTATGCATATGTATAGGTGTGTGTGTGTGTGTGTGTGTGTGTGTGTGTATATATATATATATATATATATATATATATATATATATATATATATATATATATATATATATATATATATACATATATACATACTATTTCTACCTCATTT